>NC_090647.1:437457176-437567176 GCF_040937935.1 Hyperolius riggenbachi
TCTCACCCCCTACAGACCTCAGTGATTCGTGCATAGCATTCACTGAAGCCAAAGTGCCTTGTCCCCCTCCTGTGTTCCCCACCAAAAACATGTGAAATAATGTTCTAGATATAATGTATGAGACCACCGTTGATCTCTTTGGCTATAATCTATGCCTCTTAGTGCTCTGACTCCTACATCCAGCGTGGTCCAAGGAGTGAACGCTGCAAGGGACCACATAACGATTGCACTGGTAAGAACACACCGCTTCGCTCTGGCTTGGAGGAGTGACTCAGGGGAATACACAGATGCACGTGGTGTGCATATACATTGTACCAGAATCAGTCGGAACACATGACGGGGGACACAGATTAATGCGGCACTCGCCATTCACATACATTGTATCAGAATCAGCCGGGGACACATGCGGGGAAAAAGGAGGCACTCGGGGCACTAAGGGGACATAGATGATATGCACTTGAGGGGTAGTGACTAGAGGATAAGCCGAGACCCCCACCTTTGGTCTACTTTGTTGGACCCAAAATCTCGGCTTATACTAGAGTATATACGGTATGTCGATAACATTTTATTTGGAAATAAAGGTGATTTTATTTTCTGTTTAGTGTTTTTTTTTATACTATAAAAATAATTACAAACCTTTATTTACAAAAGCAATAGTAATATACCTTCATGACATACATACTAAAAAAGTCCCTAAGGTAACTATTTATGTAGTATTTTCTTTTCAAATGATGTAATTTTTTTTACAAGTGTTTTATTTTGTTAGCTACAGTGGGGTGCGGAAGTTTGGGCAACCTTGTTAATCGTCATGATTTTCCTGTATAAATCATTGGTTGTTACGATAAAAAATGTCAGTTAAATATATTGTATAGGAGACACACACAGTGATATTTGAGAAGTGAAATGAAGTTTATTGGATTTACAGAAAGTGTGCAATAACTGTTTAAACAAAATTAGGCAGGTGCATAAAGAAATATAAATCTTTCTTTTGCAGAAATTACAGCCTCTGAACACTTCCTGTAGGTTCCAATGAGAGTCTGGATTCTGGTTGAAGGTATTTTGGACTATTACTCTTTACAAAACATCTCTAGTTCATTCAGGTTACGATGGCCATTCCAGAATGTTGTATTTGTTCTGCTGAATTAATGCCTTAGTGGATTTTGAGCAGTGTTTAGGGTCCTTGTCTTGTTAAAAGATCCAGCACCAGCACAGCTTCAGCTTTATGCAGGAGAACAGAGGCGCCAAAAGGATAAAAGGAAGCTAAATGAGCTTAAAATCCAAAATCTTGGTAAATAGAGGAGGTAGTGGTGGACTTACCTCCTCCAAGTAGACACACAACGACTGTAGTAAAGACAATCAATATATTTTATTTATGAACTCCAAATATGCAACGCATTTCGCAGGTTTGATCCTGCTTCATCAGGCAATAACAACGGAGCAATAGCTGTAAACAGAGATAATTGGCTCATAACCCATGTGTAGTCATACAGTCATTAAAGGGACTCCGAGCAGTGCAGAAACTATGGAAAGATGCCTATCATTTTAAAGCTCTGTTTCTCCTCTTTCCAATGATATATAAATCGCAGCCCTACGCCTTTTCGTTTTCGCGATTTTCGCTATTGAAATTGCCGCGGCCGTAATTTCAATCGCAAAAATAGAGAAAACTAAAAGGCGTAGGGCGACGATTTAGGTGTCGCCAGAAAGAGGAGAAAGAGAGCTTTAAAATGATATCCATCTTTCCATAGTTACATTGTATTACACAGGACAACACTTTCCCCAGTGTCAGCAGCTCCATTCAGCAGAATGGAGCTGCTGACTTTAGGAAAAAATCGCCCTGTGTAATACAATGTAACTATGGAAAGATGGATATCATTTTAAAGCTCTCTTTCTCCTCTTTCTGACGACCCCTAAATCGTCGCCCTACGCCTTTTAGTTTTCTCTATTTTCGCGATTGAAATCGCGGCCATGGCAATTTCAATCGCGAAAATCGCGAAAACTAAAAGGCGTAGGGCTGCGGTTTATATATCATTGGAAAGAGGAGAAAGAGAGCTTTAAAATGATACGCATCTTTCCATAGTTTCTGCACTGCTTGGAGTCCCTTTAAATTGTATAAAAATAAAATATATATAAAAACTTATAACTATAAATAAATATCAAACAGAGGTGAAATGGGTATTAAAAAGTGGGGGTGATAGGAATAAAGACAGTGGAAAAGGTAATTGTGAGCAGTGGTGAGCAAAACTGTTAATATTCTTTTCGCATAAAATCTTGCAAAAATAATGTTTAATTCAAATTTCAAGTAAACAATTTTGGGAAAAAATGTCCTGTTAACTTGCGCGGTTTTTGCGTACATTGCACATTTCCACGAAAAAAACACCGATCTTTAGGGCTAGAATAAAAATTATTGTTTTAGCCGTTTTGCACTAAAATATAGTTTTATATATTTTCACAATAAAATATTGATCTCGTGTATTTTTGCGCTAAAAGCAAAGAATGTAAAAAGTTCAAGATAAACCTTGAATCAAAAACCGAATTCTCAATGCAAAAAATTCACAAGCAATGGAGAAAAAAAAAGGGTATCATAAGGAAAGGAAAGCTGGGACTTACCATATGTGGTCAGTAGAAGAGCCAGGCACCTCTGTGAGGGCTCTCTTCCAGGAGTGCTCATTTATACTACTTTGGGGTTTGATTGACCAATCACAGTGGCAAGTTCTGTGGCAATGTATTGATTGTTCAAGAACTGTGAAAACCTATGGATAGATAGACAACAATATGGTTTTTTATATCATTTTTAGATGTTTTTATATATATTTTTATAGTATGCGTTAATATTCTTTAATTATCTTATTATTGTACATGTATCTCATCATTTTTACCTGTCTTTCAGGTACTTATTTTATCTGTTCAAGTAATATGTAATTGTTATGCTCTGCTATGCATTTTTTCATACAATCACCTATATGCATATATCACAATCCACCCCTAGATGGCACTGCATTACTAAAATGAACTTGCCCTTACTCTTGCCCTATTCCAAAATGGCACCAGCAACTGCCACTTGCATCTGCACATGTGCAGAATGACTCAGCACATTTACCAAGCACTGTGATTGGTCAATCAACCCCCAAAGTAGTATAAATGAGCACTCCTGAAAGAGAGCCCTCACAGAGGTGCCTGGCTCTTCTACTGACCACATATGGTAAGTCCTAGCTTTCCTTTCCTTATAATACCTTCATTTTTTTTCCATTGCTTGTGAATTTTTTGCAGTGAGAATTCGGTTTTTGATTTAAGGTTTATCTTGGACTTTCTACATTCTTTTGTTTTACACAATATTTTATTGTGAAAACATATAAAACTATATTTTAGTGCAAAACGTCTAAAATAATAATTTTTATTCTAGCCCTAAAGATCAGTGTTTTTTTTTTTTGTGGTAATGTGCAATGTATGCAAAAACCCCGAAAGTTAACAGGAATTTTTTTCCCAAAATTGTTTACTTGAAACTTGAATTAAACATTATTTTTGCAAGATTTTATGCGAAAAGAATATTAACAGTTTTGCTCATCACTGCTCACAATTACCTTTTCCACTGTTTTTATCCCTATTACCCCCCACTTTTTAATACCTATTTCACCTCTGTTTGATATTTACTTATAGTTATAAGTTTTTATATATATTTTATTTTTATACAATTTAATGACTATATGACTACACATGGGTTATGAGCTAATTATCTCTGTTTACAGCTATTGCTCCATTGTTATTGCCTGATGAAGCGGGATCAAACCTGCGAAACGCGTTGCATATTTGGAGTTCATAAATAAAATATATTGACTGTCTTTACTACAGTCGTTGTGTGTCTACTTGGAGGAGGTAAGTCCACCACTACCTCCTCTATTTACCAAGAATTTGGTTTTTAAGCGCATTTAGCTTCCTTTTATCCTTTTGGCGCCTCTGTTCTCCTGCATAATATTGAGTCCACCCTGGGTGAAGGGTTGAACCCCTTTTTTCTCATCTACAGAGAGCGACTTCTTATTCCTGAATGGGGTCAGGAAAATCTCCCCACCTGCCTTTACAGTGGTTGCCTAATGGTAACCCTGGTTTGTGAGTATTAATATTTACTCTATCTAGTAACCATTTACCAGTACATATTACACTATTGGGGCTCTTGGTGTGCCTTGTTTTTACAGCTTCAGCTTTGTCACTGATTCCTAGACATTGGTCTCTAGAATCTGCTGATACTGAGTGGAATCCATGTGTCCCTCAACTTTGACAAGATTCCCAGTCCCTGCACTGGCCACACAGCCCCACAGCATGATGGAATAACCACCATATTTTACTGTAGGTAGCAGGGGTTTTTCTTGGAATGCTGTGTTATTTTTCCTCCATGCATAACACCCCTTGTTATTCCCAAATAACTAAATTTTAGTTTCATCAGTCCGCAAGTCTCCCTAACACTGCTATTGCCTTTAGAGCGTGTCCTAGTGGCTGCAGCTCTGGCGCTTTGAGTCTGCCAGGAGAAAAGCACAATATAAATGTTATTTGTCTTGTCTTCTGCAGCAAGATGAGGTTGTTCCTATTGGGTGGCTGTTTGTGCTGTGGGCGGAGAAAAGGCTTCCTTCGCATTACTCTCGCATACAGCATCTCCTTGTGTAAAGTGTGCCAACTGGTTGAACGATGCACAATGACTCCACAGTGACTGGATGGTTTAATGGTTAAGGGCTCTGCCTCTGACACAGGAGACCAGGGTTAGAATCTCGGCTCTGCCTGTTCAGTAAGCCCGCACCTATGCAGTAGGGAGACCTTAGGCAAGTCTCCCTAACACTGCTACTGCCTATAGAGCGCGTCCTTGTGGCTGCAGTTCTGGCGCTTTGAGTCCGCCAGGAGAAAAGTGCGATATAAATGTTATTTGTCTTGTCATCTGCAGCAAGATGATGTATGTGTCTCCTATATGATGCTGGTCTGTGGGTTGACTCTGACTGTTATCACCATTCGTCGCTTCTGTTTATCCAAGGTTTTTCTTGGTCTGCCATTTTGAGCCTTAACTTGAACTGAGCCTGTAGTCTTCCATTTTCTCAATATGTTCCTAACTGTGGAAACAGACAGCTGAAATCTCCGAGACAGCTTTCTGTATCCTTCCCCTAAACCAGGATGGTGAACAATCTTTGTCTTTAGGTCATTTGAGAGTTGTTTTGAGACCCCCATGTTGCTACTCTTCAGAATACATTAAAAGAGGAGGGAAACTTTCAATTGACCCCCTTAAATACTGTTTCTCATAATTGGATTCACCTGTGTATGTAGGTCAGGGGTCACTGAGCTTACAAAGCCAATTTGAGTTCCAATAATTAGTTCCCAAATGTATGCACTTGCCTAATTTTATGTAAACAATTATTGCACACTTTCTGTCAATCCAATAAACGTCTTTTCACTCAAATATCACTGTATGTGTCTCCTATATGATATATTTAACTGATATTTTTTGTTGTAACAACCAACGATTTATACAGGAAAATCATGATAATTCACAAGGTTGCCCATACGTTCGCATCCCACTGTATGGGGTAGGGGTGGAGGGGGTTAAAAAATAATAAATATTTATTAAAATTTTGAATATAAAAGTGTATTTGCATGTATTTTACTTTTTGGCCACAAGCTGGCACTACACTTAGTTCCATCCACAGTAGACAGAAAGTAGTGTGTTGGTGTAACAGTTTGCTAGTTATTCTCAAGCCTTGCCCTTTTTTTTTTTTTTTTTTAATGTTTTATTGATATTCCTGAGCAGTAGAAGTCATATAATCGTATAGCATAAAAAGGAAAATGCACAAGCCACACCTAAGTATTGTTTTAACAGTAAAATCCCCTCCCCCCCATAGCAACACAATTAAAACATCCCTCACCCTCTCCCTCCCCTTCATGCATCTCTCTGCATTGTTACCGTTGGCCAGACTGTCTATTAGGGCAAAGTCTGCATGTTACACAATGTGCCACTTATGGTAAGTCTTCAATAAAGTACCAAGTGGTTAGTCTGAAATTGCCCATTAGCAGTCTCCATTCCTGACTGGTCATGTGGTGCTGTACATAAGGTCTCCATACTGCAAAGAATGTTTTAGTTCTTTTTTCTTGGGCTTGCAGGGTGTTTATTTTTTCCGTGGTGAAGATATGTGTAAGCTCCACATTGACCATATTCACTGTAGGTAAGGATACGTCCAACCACTTAGTCAAGATGATTTTCCTTGCCACAGCCAGAATTATATGAAGTCAGATCTGATATCAAGACCTGCATCATTGTAGTGAAATAAATACCACTCTGTTCAAATGTATAGACTTAGCACAGATTCCATTGGCATATTGCATAACGTTTTCCCAAAAGACAGAGATGGGTGGGCACATCCAAATGTAATGTAAAAGATTTGCCTCTGGCAACCCACATTTTGGACAAAAAGGTCTATAATGTAGGGGCGGCACTCTGTGCATAATATTAAAGGCATACTTTGCCTTGTAAACCAACAGCAGATGGGAGGTCCTCCATCTTTCACTTCACTTGTCTCAATATATTATAGCCTTTAATGATTTTCAGACCTATAGTGTCATCCCCCAAATCTTTCACCCATGCCTTACCCACCAGGTTTGACTGTGTGCTCTCAAGCCCTTATATAATTCAGATAGAGTTCTGGGATTCCAGCACAGATCAGTAAGATAATCAAGTGCTGTAGGTGGTGCAATATACTCTTAATGTCATGTGCCAAAGGCTTTACATAGGGACTTCAACTGGGGATGTGTAAAAACTCTCTTCCCTGCAAACCACATTTTGCTCGACCTTCCTCAAATGTAAGCCATCTCCCTTGTCCCATATCATAAACATTTCCCAACTTCGCCTCACCATCCATATCTCACTAAGCAAAACTTTTTGATGGCAACTTGGCATAAATTGTGGGTTTCCCAATAATGGCATGTACTTTGAAACCAGACAAGGTATGCGTAGCTTTTTTCCTCACCACCCTCTAATCTAGAATGATGCTTTTAAAAATGCCATGCTGCGCAAGTCTTGGCACGATATTCTTAACACTCTTCACAAGCAATAATTCCAGCGGTGATCATGGTTGCACTTCTCTATCTCTTCCTCTAGCAATATTATAGTCCCTAAAATGTGGCAGTCCCAGTCCCCCTAAGTCCTTAGAAAGATGTAATTTAGACAAAGCCTTGTTTCTTTACTGCCATGGCTTATATACTTTGAGATAAGGACTAGCAAAAACCTAAACAAGTTGTACTCAGTAAATGGCTCTGTAATTCAAAGCTATATTTGTTCTATAAACAAGCTAATCTGAATCACAAATGTAGAAAAGACAGAGCGCTCAACAGATATTTCTTATACATGCATTGCTAATGACTAACACTTTAAATAAACGTCCGCCTTTTGAGCATAAAATAATGTCCGTAATAACAAATACAGTTGGTTTCTCCAGTATAACCCCACTTGTATGCGTAATGTCCACAGCCTTGCATCAATCCACAAAGTGGTAACACTATACGCTCACCAGAAAATAAGCCAATCCTCTCAGATCAGCAGAAAGCGCTTTTGGCCTTGCCAGCAAACTTTTCTTCCTCCACTCTCCAAAGTGTGTCAGGGTTCCACCATAAATAAAAGATATAAAACACAGCAACAATAGTGTAATATCATCTGGTCAGTATTCCACCCAGTGCAACATTACGCCAATAGTGTCACCCAGCGTGCCTCCACCACACAGACACACCAAGCGCTCACCAGATGCACGGGCCGACCCGCAACAGACCAGCAATGCAGCGTGTTATAACAGCTCAAATCCAATTTCCTGGCAGGTATATCTCCTAGGACTCAAACACAGTCGACCATAGCGTAATTCCGTTTTATTGTTTGCTTCATAAAAAGTAGTGCACTTACATTTAAGTAGATAAAATGCGCATATAAAATCAGTATCATAAAGTCCTCCAGCGTCTCAACAGCTCCTTCGGCCACGCCCTACTAGTTTCGTCCAATCGACTCATCAGGGGCTTGGCCTATCAGAGCTGGGAGACGCTATAAGTATCCTCCCCGTCTGTCACATGTTCAGTTTACCATTAACTCACATGATCGGCTGTTTAAGCTGTATTCATTCGCCGCTGCCGCTGCCACTCATCCAGGCAGCTAATCTAAATAGTCATTCCCCTTTCGAATAATCTGTTCCTATTGGGACCCCAGCGCCAGCCTATACATAGCCTAAATGCCCATTTTGTAGGGACTACATTACCCAAATGCCTCAGGAGTGTGGCGCGGCCATCTTAATATGTGAAAAACGGACTACAGGGACAAGAATGTCCCAATTTACCGTATGTGCCCATACAGTTGGAATAAATCAGTATAAACTATTCATGGCTCCGGGTCTGAATAAAACTGCCTATTACGAATTTTAAACATGAATAATAAAAAAATAAAAATATTAAATTAAAATTAAATTAGATTAATACTTATCTTAACTTTCTGCCCACCCAGCGGTGGGAATCCTATCACTACAGGTAATACATACGTCACAATATATATAAAGAGTGCCAACCTGGGATCCACTATGCCCCAAGGTGACACAGGGACAAAGAAGGGGGAAAAAAATGTGTAGAAAAGAACCACCTACAAATATGGAAATTCTGTTCCAATACAGATATATATAGCAGCTCATGAAGTCAGCCACCACAGTTAACACTTTCATAATATTTGTATACCATTGATCATCTAAGTTCCCACCCAAAATAACCATAACACCAACACATAAATGCCCAATGGCACATCAATTTCTTAAAAATATATATATAAATGACACCCTACTTATGGTCTCCAAACTATGTGGTCAGACACAGCTTAGAGGCCTTACCTATGGTCTCCAAGCTATGTAGTCAGACATCACACACTCCCCATAACACTAACATTACACCAAGATTTACTAATACACCATGTTTCTACTACCCCCATCCCTAGTGATGTTTTCAGTCATCTGATATGAAACAATTTATGTCAAGTTCCACGTTCAAACCACCAGGTGTTAGGGTTTTTAAGTCATAAATCCATCTGGTTTCAAATTTTGAGATCTCTCTAATTTTATGGCAGCCCCTCCACTTGGTAGTGAGTTTTTGTACTCCACAGAATTTTAGAAGGCCCGGATCCCTATTATGTTTTTCCAAGAAATGTTTAGAGACACTATGCCCCCCAAATCCCCTAGCTATATTATTAATATGCTCCCCCACTCTCTTCTTTAATGTCCTTTTAGTGCGGCCCACATATTGTAGGCCGCACGGACACCACAATAAATAAACTACATGAGTGCTGCTACAGTGGATGAATTCTCTAATTTTATAGCTCCTGCCTGTTTGTGAGGAAACTACCTCCTTCATTCTTATACCCTGTGCCCTTTCACAGGTTACACATTGATGGCATGGATAGAAACCCATATTCCCCCATGCATCAGTTTTGTTCTTAATTGATGGGCCATCTATATATGTTTTGACCAACTTTTGTTGTAAATTTTTTGCCCGTCTGTACACAAATTTCGGTCTTTCCGGTATTGTTCTTCCCAAAATAGGGTCATTTCTTAAAAGACACCAATGTTTTCTGTAGATCCTCTCAACCTGTTTATACTGTGAATTATAATCCATCATGACCGCATAATCAAAGGCACTGGACCTGCCATTAAAGTCCCCCTTATTCTGTAAAAATCGATCTCTCTGTGTGTTCAAAACTCCAGCCGATATCTGTTCTAGATACTCTCTATTGTATCCCTTCTCCACAAAACGCTCTATGAGCATTTCTGCTTGTATGATATAGTCTGTCTCAGTGCTACAATTTCTCCGAATTCTACTTAGTTGACCTTTAGGGATGTTTTGCATCCAGTGTGGATGATGGCAGCTTCGTGTGGGGATGTATGAATTCCTGTCAGTTTTTTTAAAGAATGTTTTTGTCCCCAATATACCACTCCTTTTCATCACCACCACATCCAAAAATTCAATTTCATCTGGACTACATTTCATTGTCAATTCAATCCCCAAATCATTATCATTGATCCATTGTATATACTGCCCCAACTGTTCTCTATTCCCACTCCAAATCCAAAACAGGTCGTCTATAAAACGTCTCCAGTTGGAAACCCTGCTGCTTTCCTGCATTCTTAAGATCTTTCTTTCCCATTGGTCCATAAAGATATTGGCCACACTTGGGGCAAATTTTGCCCCCATAGCACATCCGACAGCCTGCACATAATATGTACCATTGTACCAAAAATAATTATGTGTCAAACAAAATTTCAACAGTTGCAAAATAAACCCAATCTGATCATCCCCTATTTGGCCATATTCAGTCAAGGCCTCTCTGACAGCCTCCAGTGCCTTTCCATGCGGAATAATGGTATACAGCGCCGTTACATCCGCCGTCACAAGAATATCTCCATCATCAATTTTTAAACCATTAATCACCTGTAAAAAGTTTTTGGTGTCCCTTAACAAATACGGTAAAGATCCAACCACTGGCTGCAAAAAAGTATCCACATACTCACCTATTCTTTGACTCAGTGACCCTATACCACTAACTATAGGGCGTCCGGGTGGGCTTGTCTGACTCTTGTGAATTTTTGGATTAATATATATAACTGGAATCCGTGGGGCATCCACCATTAAATATCGGAACTCAGCATCATTCAGGATTTCCTTCTCCAACCCCCCTCTTAATAGCTTCCTCAACTCCTCCATATACTCCCTGGTGGGGTCTCCCCTTAATTTTCTGTAAGTGACTTGGTCATCAAGAATGTTGTCCATTTCCTGCGTATACTGGTCACGGTGCATAATAACCACCCCTCCCCCTTTATCAGCTGGCCTTATCAGGATTTCCTTTCTTTCACTCAGTTCTCTTATGAGGTGATTTTCAGCCTTATAATTGTTTGTATGTAATTCTTCAATATCCCTAAGTACCATATTCTTAAAACTCACTACCGTGCTGTTCTTAGACATATCAGGTGGATTGAACGTGGACCGATTTTTTAACGTGGTGTGTACATATTGTGAGCCAATCCCTCCCCTATTGCTCCTGCTGGTGGGTCCCTCTTTCGCCAGGAAGTACTTTTTAATGTTCATCTTCCGCACAAACTTATGAGTATCAATATAAACACCAAACTTGTTGACACCCTGTTGTGGTGCATATTTTAAACCTTTATCAAGAATTTTCATTTCTCCTCTGGTTAGCGGTATTCCACTGATGTTAAAAATGCCTTTCCCATTTATCTCCTTCTTTTCAGATCTCCCCCCTCTTCTTCCTCGTCTGCATCTCTTTTTCGTGTATTCCTCATTAAATAATCTGTTTCCTTCCATCTTCCCTCTTCCCCCCTTCTGTTCCCTAAAAAATGGTGGTGGGTTACTTCATCGACTTCTCGTTCCAGGGGTTCATATCTGTTATATGTGAGCAATCCTTCTCTTTTCTCCCTTTCCTCCCAGCTGCCCTTGGCCGGTGGTTTCCTATATGGGCTGTGGGGTCTTGTACGTGGTAAATTGCTAAAGGATTCCCCACTATATCCCCCTTGGGGTCCCCTGCCTCCTCTAAACCCTCTGCCTCTATTGTATCGGGGAATTTCCCACTTATCATCTCTATTTGATCTGAACTCTCTTCTATTAGGTGAGTCATACATACCTCTCCCTTGATAGGGTCCTCTAGCAGGTCTCCTGGGTATTGCACCTCTCTCCCACTGAGCATCAGGCATTACATGCGCCCCCTCTCCTTCATACATGGGGTTTTGAACTACACTCCTATAAAACTGGAGACGTTTTATAGACGACCTGTTTTGGATTTGGAGTGGGAATAGAGAACAGTTGGGGCAGTATATACAATGGATCAATGATAATGATTTGGGGATTGAATTGACAATGAAATGTAGTCCAGATGAAATTGAATTTTTGGATGTGGTGGTGATGAAAAGGAGTGGTATATTGGGGACAAAAACATTCTTTAAAAAAACTGACAGGAATTCATACATCCCCACACGAAGCTGCCATCATCCACACTGGATGCAAAACATCCCTAAAGGTCAACTAAGTAGAATTCGGAGAAATTGTAGCACTGAGACAGACTATATCATACAAGCAGAAATGCTCATAGAGCGTTTTGTGGAGAAGGGATACAATAGAGAGTATCTAGAACAGATATCGGCTGGAGTTTTGAACACACAGAGAGATCGATTTTTACAGAATAAGGGGGACTTTAATGGCAGGTCCAGTGCCTTTGATTATGCGGTCATGATGGATTATAATTCACAGTATAAACAGGTTGAGAGGATCTACAGAAAACATTGGTGTCTTTTAAGAAATGACCCTATTTTGGGAAGAACAATACCGGAAAGACCGAAATTTGTGTACAGACGGGCAAAAAATTTACAACAAAAGTTGGTCAAAACATATATAGATGGCCCATCAATTAAGAACAAAACTGATGCATGGGGGAATATGGGTTTCTATCCATGCCATCAATGTGTAACCTGTGAAAGGGCACAGGGTATAAGAATGAAGGAGGTAGTTTCCTCACAAACAGGCAGGAGCTATAAAATTAGAGAATTCATCCACTGTAGCAGCACTCATGTAGTTTATTTATTGTGGTGTCCGTGCGGCCTACAATATGTGGGCCGCACTAAAAGGACATTAAAGAAGAGAGTGGGGGAGCATATTAATAATATAGCTAGGGGATTTGGGGGGCATGGTGTCTCTAAACATTTCTTGGAAAAACATAATAGGGATCCGGGCCTTCTAAAATTCTGTGGAGTACAAAAACTCACTACCAAGTGGAGGGGCTGCCATAAAATTAGAGAGATCTCAAAATTTGAAACCAGATGGATTTATGACTTAAAAACCCTAACACCTGGTGGTTTGAACGTGGAACTTGACATAAATTGTTTCATATCAGATGACTGAAAACATCACTAGGGATGGGGGTAGTAGAAACATGGTGTATTAGTAAATCTTGGTGTAATGTTAGTGTTATGGGGAGTGTGTGATGTCTGACTACATAGCTTGGAGACCATAGGTAAGGCCTCTAAGCTGTGTCTGACCACATAGTTTGGAGACCATAAGTAGGGTGTCATTTATATATATATTTTTAAGAAATTGATGTTATGGAAAGTGCCATTGGGCATTTATGTGTTGGTGTTATGGTTATTTTGGGTGGGACCTTAGATGATCAATGGTATACAAATATTATGAAAGTGTTAACTGTGGTGGCTGACTTCATGAGCTGCTATATATATCTGTATTGGAACAGAATTTCCATATTTGTAGGTGGTTCTTTTCTACACATTTTTTTCCCCCTTCTTTGTCCCTGTGTCACCTTGGGGCATAGTGGATCCCAGGTTGGCACTCTTTATATATATTGTGACGTATGTATTACCTGTAGTGATAGGATTCCCACCGCTGGGTGGGCAGAAAGTTGAGATAGGTATTAATCTAATTTAATTTTAATTTAATATTTTTATTTTTTTATTATTCATGTTTAAAATTCGTAATAGTCAGTTTTATTCAGACCCAGAGCCATGAATAGTTTATACTGATTTATTCCAACTGTATGGGCACATACGGTAAATTGGGACATTCTTGTCCCTGTAGTCCGTTTTTCACATATTAAGATGGCCGCGCCACACTCCTGAGGCATTTGGGTAATGTAGTCCCTACAAAATGGGCGTTTAGGCTATGTATAGGCTGGCGCTGGGGTCCCAATAGGAACAGATTATTCGAAAGGGGAATGACTATTTAGATTAGCTGCCTGGATGAGTGGCAGCGGCAGCGGCGAATGAATACAGCTTAAACAGCCGATCATGTGAGTTAATGGTAAACTGAACATGTGACAGACGGGGAGGATACTTATAGCGTCTCCCAGCTCTGATAGGCCAAGCCCCTGATGAGTCGATTGGACGAAAATAGTAGGGCGTGGCCGAAGGAGCTGTTGAGACGCTGGAGGACTTTATGATACTGATTTTATATGCGCATTTTATCTACTTAAATGTAAGTGCACTACTTTTTATGAAGCAAACAATAAAACGGAATTACGCTATGGTCGACTGTGTTTGAGTCCTAGGAGATATACCTGCCAGGAAATTGGATTTGAGCTGTTATAACACGCTGCATTGCTGGTCTGTTGCGGGTCGGCCCGTGCATCTGGTGAGCGCTTGGTGTGTCTGTGTGGTGGAGGCACGCTGGGTGACACTATTGGCGTAATGTTGCACTGGGTGGAATACTGACCAGATGATATTACACTATTGTTGCTGTGTTTTATATCTTTTATTTATGGTGGAACCCTGACACACTTTGGAGAGTGGAGGAAGAAAAGTTTGCTGGCAAGGCCAAAAGCGCTTTCTGCTGATCTGAGAGGATTGGCTTATTTTCTGGTGAGCGTATAGTGTTACCACTTTGTGGATTGATGCAAGGCTGTGGACATTACGCATACAAGTGGGGTTATACTGGAGAAACCAACTGTATTTGTTATTACGGACATTATTTTATGCTCAAAAGGCGGACGTTTATTTAAAGTGTTAGTCATTAGCAATGCATGTATAAGAAATATCTGTTGAGCGCTCTGTCTTTTCTACATTTGTGATATCTTTGAGGTGTAACACACACTTTTTATGCAGATAGCGACCCAGATTTGAGAATAATTTTATTCATAGGCATTTTTGAAACCTCCAGGTGCTAATAAGGGTTAAGCAGTGAGGAGCGCACAGGTATTTGAATATTGATATTAACTAGAGTGTGTTATAAACCAGTGCGGCAAACTCATGATGGAAGTATTTGAACTCAGAAATAGAGGAATTATAGATCTGGATAAGGTTTTTGTTAAAGAGCCAGATCCCAACCAGCAAAGCACGGATGGTCTGTTTAGGACATTACAACACCTGATGATTAAGGAGACTAATGCCTGGTGGGATCTGGCTAGCTTAAAAAAGCAGGCTACTGAAGGTATAATCCCCAGGAGATTTAGGTGGGATATCCTACCTAATGATGGTGAGGAAAATGATGATAATGATAGAGAGCTGGGTGAGTTCCTGAATAATTGCGGGATCAATCTCCTAAAAATATTAGCTAAGAGAAAGCAAAACCGGCTTGATAGGCTGGGGAGGGAAATTGAGGCCATCAAAACCAAATTGGAACCTTTTAAGGAAGATGAGGATATTAAGAGCTGTGCAGCATTATTAAGTAAGGTTGTGCAGAAATGTGAAAAAGAGGTGTGTGAGATTAGAACTAATCGATTCCAGAATGACTGGCAGGAATATAAAAAGAAAACTGCTTACAAATGGCAAGTAGAACAGAATAAAAGGAAAAGGAAAGAGGAGGAGACTCAAAGGTCAAGTGAAAATCAATTAGAAGACCATGGAAGTGATCATAGGAGTGTAGTTCAAAACCCCATGTATGAAGGAGAGGGGGCGCATGTAATGCCTGATGCTCAGTGGGAGAGAGGTGCAATACCCAGGAGACCTGCTAGAGGACCCTATCAAGGGAGAGGTATGTATGACTCACCTAATAGAAGAGAGTTCAGATCAAATAGAGATGATAAGTGGGAAATTCCCCGATACAATAGAGGCAGAGGGTTTAGAGGAGGCAGGGGACCCCAAGGGGGATATAGTGGGGAATCCTTTAGCAATTTACCACGTACAAGACCCCACAGCCCATATAGGAAACCACCGGCCAAGGGCAGCTGGGAGGAAAGGGAGAAAAGAGAAGGATTGCTCACATATAACAGATATGAACCCCTGGAACGAGAAGTCGATGAAGTAACCCACCACCATTTTTTAGGGAACAGAAGGGGGGAAGAGGGAAGATGGGAGGAAACAGATTATTTAATGAGGAATACACGAAAAAGAGATGCAGACGAGGAAGAAGAGGGGGGAGATCTGAAAAGAAGGAGATAAATGGGAAAGGCATTTTTAACATCAGTGGAATACCGCTAACCAGAGGAGAAATGAAAATTCTTGATAAAGGTTTAAAATATGCACCACAACAGGGTGTCAACAAGTTTGGTGTTTATATTGATACTCATAAGTTTGTGCGGAAGATGAACATTAAAAAGTACTTCCTGGCGAAAGAGGGACCCACCAGCAGGAGCAATAGGGGAGGGATTGGCTCACAATATGTACACACCACGTTAAAAAATCGGTCCACGTTCAATCCACCTGATATGTCTAAGAACAGCACGGTAGTGAGTTTTAAGAATATGGTACTTAGGGATATTGAAGAATTACATACAAACAATTATAAGGCTGAAAATCACCTCATAAGAGAACTGAGTGAAAGAAAGGAAATCCTGATAAGGCCAGCTGATAAAGGGGGAGGGGTGGTTATTATGCACCGTGACCAGTATACGCAGGAAATGGACAACATTCTTGATGACCAAGTCACTTACAGAAAATTAAGGGGAGACCCCACCAGGGAGTATATGGAGGAGTTGAGGAAGCTATTAAGAGGGGGGTTGGAGAAGGAAATCCTGAATGATGCTGAGTTCCGATATTTAATGGTGGATGCCCCACGGATTCCAGTTATATATATTAATCCAAAAATTCACAAGAGTCAGACAAGCCCACCCGGACGCCCTATAGTTAGTGGTATAGGGTCACTGAGTCAAAGAATAGGTGAGTATGTGGATACTTTTTTGCAGCCAGTGGTTGGATCTTTACCGTATTTGTTAAGGGACACCAAAAACTTTTTACAGGTGATTAATGGTTTAAAAATTGATGATGGAGATATTCTTGTGACGGCGGATGTAACGGCGCTGTATACCATTATTCCGCATGGAAAGGCACTGGAGGCTGTCAGAGAGGCCTTGACTGAATATGGCCAAATAGGGGATGATCAGATTGGGTTTATTTTGCAACTGTTGAAATTTTGTTTGACACATAATTATTTTTGGTACAATGGTACATATTATGTGCAGGCTGTCGGATGTGCTATGGGGGCAAAATTTGCCCCAAGTGTGGCCAATATCTTTATGGACCAATGGGAAAGAAAGATCTTAAGAATGCAGGAAAGCAGCAGGGTTTCCAACTGGAGACGTTTTATAGACGACCTGTTTTGGATTTGGAGTGGGAATAGAGAACAGTTGGGGCAGTATATACAATGGATCAATGATAATGATTTGGGGATTGAATTGACAATGAAATGTAGTCCAGATGAAATTGAATTTTTGGATGTGGTGGTGATGAAAAGGAGTGGTATATTGGGGACAAAAACATTCTTTAAAAAAACTGACAGGAATTCATACATCCCCACACGAAGCTGCCATCATCCACACTGGATGCAAAACATCCCTAAAGGTCAACTAAGTAGAATTCGGAGAAATTGTAGCACTGAGACAGACTATATCATACAAGCAGAAATGCTCATAGAGCGTTTTGTGGAGAAGGGATACAATAGAGAGTATCTAGAACAGATATCGGCTGGAGTTTTGAACACACAGAGAGATCGATTTTTACAGAATAAGGGGGACTTTAATGGCAGGTCCAGTGCCTTTGATTATGCGGTCATGATGGATTATAATTCACAGTATAAACAGGTTGAGAGGATCTACAGAAAACATTGGTGTCTTTTAAGAAATGACCCTATTTTGGGAAGAACAATACCGGAAAGACCGAAATTTGTGTACAGACGGGCAAAAAATTTACAACAAAAGTTGGTCAAAACATATATAGATGGCCCATCAATTAAGAACAAAACTGATGCATGGGGGAATATGGGTTTCTATCCATGCCATCAATGTGTAACCTGTGAAAGGGCACAGGGTATAAGAATGAAGGAGGTAGTTTCCTCACAAACAGGCAGGAGCTATAAAATTAGAGAATTCATCCACTGTAGCAGCACTCATGTAGTTTATTTATTGTGGTGTCCGTGCGGCCTACAATATGTGGGCCGCACTAAAAGGACATTAAAGAAGAGAGTGGGGGAGCATATTAATAATATAGCTAGGGGATTTGGGGGGCATAGTGTCTCTAAACATTTCTTGGAAAAACATAATAGGGATCCGGGCCTTCTAAAATTCTGTGGAGTACAAAAACTCACTACCAAGTGGAGGGGCTGCCATAAAATTAGAGAGATCTCAAAATTTGAAACCAGATGGATTTATGACTTAAAAACCCTAACACCTGGTGGTTTGAACGTGGAACTTGACATAAATTGTTTCATATCAGATGACTGAAAACATCACTAGGGATGGGGGTAGTAGAAACATGGTGTATTAGTAAATCTTGGTGTAATGTTAGTGTTATGGGGAGTGTGTGATGTCTGACTACATAGCTTGGAGACCATAGGTAAGGCCTCTAAGCTGTGTCTGACCACATAGTTTGGAGACCATAAGTAGGGTGTCATTTATATATATATTTTTAAGAAATTGATGTTATGGAAAGTGCCATTGGGCATTTATGTGTTGGTGTTATGGTTATTTTGGGTGGGAACTTAGATGATCAATGGTATACAAATATTATGAAAGTGTTAACTGTGGTGGCTGACTTCATGAGCTGCTATATATATCTGTATTGGAACAGAATTTCCATATTTGTAGGTGGTTCTTTTCTACACATTTTTTTCCCCCTTCTTTGTCCCTGTGTCACCTTGGGGCATAGTGGATCCCAGGTTGGCACTCTTTATATATATTGTGACGTATGTATTACCTGTAGTGATAGGATTCCCACCGCTGGGTGGGCAGAAAGTTGAGATAGGTATTAATCTAATTTAATTTTAATTTAATATTTTTATTTTTTTATTATTCATGTTTAAAATTCGTAATAGGCAGTTTTATTCAGACCCGGAGCCATGAATAGTTTATACTGATTTATTCCAACTGTATGGGCACATACGGTAAATTGGGACATTCTTGTCCCTGTAGTCCGTTTTTCACATATTAAGATGGCCGCGCCACACTCCTGAGGCATTTGGGTAATGTAGTCCCTACAAAATGGGCGTTTAGGCTATGTATAGGCTGGCGCTGGGGTCCCAATAGGAACAGATTATTCGAAAGGGGAATGACTATTTAGATTAGCTGCCTGGATGAGTGGCAGCGGCAGCGGCGAATGAATACAGCTTAAACAGCCGATCATGTGAGTTAATGGTAAACTGAACATGTGACAGACGGGGAGGATACTTATAGCGTCTCCCAGCTCTGATAGGCCAAGCCCCTGATGAGTCGATTGGACGAAACTAGTAGGGCGTGGCCGAAGGAGCTGTTGAGACGCTGGAGGACTTTATGATACTGATTTTATATGCGCATTTTATCTACTTAAATGTAAGTGCACTACTTTTTATGAAGCAAACAATAAAACGGAATTACGCTATGGTCGACTGTGTTTGAGTCCTAGGAGATATACCTGCCAGGAAATTGGATTTGAGCTGTTATAACACGCTGCATTGCTGGTCTGTTGCGGGTCGGCCCGTGCATCTGGTGAGCGCTTGGTGTGTCTGTGTGGTGGAGGCACGCTCGGTGACACTATTGGCGTAATGTTGCACTGGGTGGAATACTGACCAGATGATATTACACTATTGTTGCTGTGTTTTATATCTTTTATTTATGGTGGAACCCTGACACACTTTGGAGAGTGGAGGAAGAAAAGTTTGCTGGCAAGGCCAAAAGCGCTTTCTGCTGATCTGAGAGGATTAGCTTATTTTCTGGTGAGCGTATAGTGTTACCACTTTGTGGATTGATGCAAGGCTGTGGACATTACGCATACAAGTGGGGTTATACTGGAGAAACCAACTGTATTTGTTATTACGGACATTATTTTATGCTCAAAAGGCGGACGTTTATTTAAAGTGTTAGTCATTAGCAATGCATGTATAAGAAATATCTGTTGAGCGCTCTGTCTTTTCTACATTTGTGATATCTTTGAGGTGTAACACACACTTTTTATGCAGATAGCGACCCAGATTTGAGAATAATTTTATTCATAGGCATTTTTGAAACCTCCAGGTGCTAATAAGGGTTAAGCAGTGAGGAGCGCACAGGTATTTGAATATTGAAGCTAATCTGAATGAAAGGGCATAAAGGATTGATTTATAAGGGTCTTATCACTATCCCAAATTGAAAACGAAACCCCTTGTTGTTAAAATGTATGTTTTATTCAGCAGTGCAATGCAAACGCTATTTTATCACTGGTGTTTATTTGAGCCACTTAACTTAGAGGCCTGCGCAGGTCTAATTTTTCAGACCCGCACCCGCAGCCCCTGTACCTGCACCCGACCCGCAACTCACTTTCTGGTGAATCTGGTACCCGCACCGATATCTACCCCTGCACCCAAACCGCAACCCGATTATGATCTAAACCAACCCGCATTACGGGTAACCCGCGGGTACCCGACCTGATGCAGGCCTCCAACTGAACTAATATTTTGCTGTGTTTTGAAGGCATCATTCATGCAGTGGCTGGATAGTGTAATGGTTAAGGGCTCTGCCTCTGACACAGGAGACCTGGGTTCAAATCTCGGCTCTGCCTGTTCAGTAAGCCAGCACCTATTTTAGTAAGGAGTTTCTTAGGCAAGTCTGCTTAAAGGGACACTTAAGTCAAACAAAAAAAATGAGTTTTACTCACCTAGGGCTTCCAATAGCCCCCTGCAGCTGTCCGGTGCCCTCGCCGTCTCCCTCCGATCCTCCTGGCCCCGCCGGCAGCCACTTCCTGTTTCGGTGACAGGAGCTGACAGGCTGGGGATGCGAGTGATTCTTCGCGTTCCCAGACACATTAACACCCTCTATGCTGCTGTATGGTATATGATATATGCTATAGTAGCATAGATGGCGCTATTGTGGCCAGGAACGCGAAGAATCACTCGCGTCCCCGAGCCAGGTGTGAGATCTGTGGCCGTCAACACCTTTGGAAACTATGCTAGAACACAGATACAGACAGGTCTGAGTGCTACCACGTTGTGATCGCAACGCCAGACAACCAGCAAATGAACAGCCAGCAGTATATATACTAAAACATTCTCCAGCCCCTCCCTAAGTGCTGGACCAATAAAAGGGAGCAGAGCTGGTCAGCTGACCCTTTTCTGGCTTCTATATAAGTTCTGCCTCTCAGTGCGCGCACGCGTCCTTCTGAACCTGTGTGGACTAACAGTCCCAGCCACACCAGACATGTCTTGCAATGTATGTGCTGAATTGAACGCGGGGCCCGCCGTACTGCTTTCCGAGCAGGCGGCAGCTTCCCCGCGTTCCCCCATGCTGTCAGTGACCTTGTCTTGCGCGGAATCCGCTGCACCCAACGCGGATTCTGCCGCGTCCAACGCGGATTCCGCCGCGTCCAACGCGGATTCCGCCGCTCTGCCCATGCGGCAAGCGGCGGTTTTTCCGCGTTGCGCTGTCATGTCAGACGCGGGAACAGCCGCCTTACCCTGAGTGTTTGCGGCTGTTTTCCCGCGTTTCCTCACATAAATAAACCCAGTTTATCTAACCTTTCTTGGTAAGCGAGTCCTTCCATTCCTTGTATCAATTTGGTTGCACCTGCTCTAAAACTGCAATATCTTTCCTGTAATGTGGTGCCCAGAACTGAATACCATATTCCAGATGTGGCCTTACTAGAGAGTTAAACAGGGGCAATATTATGCTAGTGTTTCAAGTTTTTATTTCCTTTTTAATGCATTCCAAAATGTTGTTAGCTTTAGCTGCAGCGGCTTGGCATTGAATACGATTATTTAACTTGTTGTCGGTGAGTACTCCTAAGTCCTTCTCCAAGTTTAATGTACCCAACTGTATCCCATTTATTTTGTATGGTGCTAGACCATTGGTACGACCAAAATGCATGACTTTACACAGTGGCGTAGCTAAGGAGCTATGGGCCCCGATGCAAGTTTTACAATGGGGTCCCCCAAGCACTCTATACATAACAATTGATACAGCGCACCAAAACCTGCTAATGGCAACTACAGTGTCAGAGGTGCAAAAGGGGATGGGGAACAGTTTGTTAATGATTACCACTATTCAAAGCATTTATAGAAGTGATTATTACCAGCACAGAACCAATAGAGAGCTAATACTGAAGTTGAGGGAGGGCCCTTCGGGGCTCCTCTGGCCCAAGGGCCCCGATGCGGTCACAACCTCTGCAACCCCTGACTTTACATTTTTCAACATTGAATTTAATCTGCCATTTATGTGCCCATATAGCATCCTATCAAGACCCTGTTGCAATATGTCACTATCTTACTGAAAGTTGATGATTCTGCACAATTTTGTATCATCTGCCAAAATATCAACATTGCTTTCTACTGCATCTACTAGGTCAGTGATCTGAAAACTTGGCTCTCCAGCTGTTAAGGAACTACAAGTCCCACAATGCATTGCGGGAGTCTGGCAGCCGCAGTCATGATTCATAAAGGCAAATGAATTGTGGGATTAGTAGTTCCTTAGCAGCTGGAGAGCCAAGTTTTCAGATCCTAGTATTTTACAGTCATTAATAAATAAATTGAAGAGCACTGGACCCAGTACTGACCCCTGTGGGACCTCACTGCTAACAGTCACCCCTTTTGAGTATGATCCATTGACCACAACTTTTTGTTTTTTGTCCATTAGCCAGTTCCCTATCCATGCACACAGACTCTTCCCCAGTCCTTGCATCCTCAACTTTTGCACCAAACGTTTGTGGGGAACAGTGTCGAAGGCCTTTGCAAAGTCCAAGTATATCACATCTACAGCATTCCCAATATCCATATTAGCATTCACTACCTCATAAAAGCTGAGGATGTTAGTCAAACAGGACCTGTCTTTAGTAAACCCATGTTGATGCTGAGAAATAAGATTATTTTCTACTATGAAGTCATGTATAGTATCTCCTAGTAACCCCTCAAATAGTTATGTGATGTCCAGCTGCCGGCGGGTCTCCCCTTTGATGTACCCACCGATGGCTGCAGGCACATCACAGGGGAGACCCGCCGGCGGGTGGATGTCACGTAAGTGCATTGCCGCTGCTGTTCACCCTGATGCCGCCTGACGAAGTGGCATCACCTGGCGTCATGGGCGAGCCGGGGCTGCATACAGTAATTATCAACCACATGACATTCAGTAATTATTTCCCACATATAAGGCAGTAAGTATGCCATACATATCACATGCAATAAGTATCACTCACATATAAGGCAGTAAATATACCTTATAAATTTGACTTAAGTTACTTAATCTAAACACAATACGATACAAGGACAGACAGTATAGATATTACAAGTCAAGGACAGTATATGAGTTAAAGTGGTAGCAAACAGGGTGAGAAGTGTTCATTTTTAGTTCTGTGCTATAATGCTTTCAAGTCCTGCCCTAGCAGTTCTAGCATACTTCTGCATTACAGGGAACCTAAACTGAACTGAAAAAAAAGTTTCACTCACCTGGGGGCTTCTACCAGCCCCCTGCAGCCGCCCTGTGCCCACGCCATCCTGGAGCGACCCACCGGTCCCCCGCAGTGCCTGAGTTTCAATTTCAGCGACGCAGCCAGTCGCCTGCTACTGCGTCCACATGGCCCTGGTAACGCTCCCGTTGCTAGAAGCCCCAGGTAAATAAAGCTTTTTTTTCAGTTAAGTTTACGTTCCCTTTAAGCATAGCTACTGCCTGAGGGAAGAAACTGTTCCTGTACCTGGAAGTTTTTGTTGCGACTTACCAGTATCTCACTCCTGAAGGCATAAGCTGGAAGATGGATTGAGAGGTAATCTTGGTTGCTCTCTTTCTGCTTCTGGTAGCATAAAAAAACTGCAGGGAAGGCAAGCTGCAGCCAACTATTCTTTCTGGTGATTGGATGATGCGCTGCATTCTTACCTTTTTCTGTACAGAGCAAGTGCTGAACCAGACTGTCATAGGTGATGTCATGATGGATTCGATGATTCGATGATTGCAGTATAGAATTTCTGTGGTAGACCAAACTTTGTTTTTTAGCTGCCATAGGTTTTCTGTTGCGCCTTCTTGATGACAGTGCATTTTTCTTACAGTTTTTTTTTGCATAATGTTTTTTTTTTTTTGCATCTCTGATGCCCTTTTGCAGTCTGTATCTAGTGGCTTTGTAGAGGACTTTGCACCCGTACGGTATGCCCCTTCTTTCTTTGAGACACAACTTCCAATGTAAACCAGGGTTTATTTTTGTTGTACCCGATACGTTTTTTGGTGGGGATTCAGGTCTCTTCACAAAAGGTAATATACGTGTCCCCCACATATAAGGCAATAATTGTCCCCTATGTATAAAGTAGTAATTATCCCCCCACATGAAATGTAGCAATCACACCACATACACCACGGAAATAGCTGCTAGTAGAAGATCAGTAAAATTACCCATATTCTACTATTGTGCGGTGGTAATTGCAATAGTACAATGTTAGTAAGTGTTACTGATATGTTACTACAGCTAAACCTAACCCTATTCTCTCACAGAGCCCTCCCTCTACCAATACTGAACACTAACCGCCACCTGATGCCTAACCATTTCCCCTCCAATGCCTAAACCTAACCAACCCTGCCCAAATTTTTTCCTATAGCCGGTATTTGTATGGGCACTTATTGTGTTGTCCAAACTTCGGCGGCGCCTCCTGCCCCCAAATTTCCTGCTTCCGTCACCCCTTACCAGTTGGATCGTAGTGATCCTCTGGATTGGCAGTCTTCTTCAATATGGGTGCAGGATTTTGAAAAACACATAGTACATAGGCTTCCTTGGTTTCATTGACACCTATGCGCTGTGTTTTACGCATGCTAAGTTACATTTTCAAGGGTTAGGGGATAGATATGTAAATCTCTGATTTTTTAAAAAAAACTCTGCTGAAGCTCTAGCCACCGCCACCCACGTTGCTGCAACCTATCTTACCCTCAGCAGCTGCAGTCTTAATTGTTGGCTGTCGAGCTGGGGACGGGCCATGGCAATGCAGGCAGGGGTGGCCAAAGAGATCTGGAGAACTTCAGAAAAATGGCCGAAACTGCATTACTGAGAATCAGGGTGGAGTGTGGCCTGTGTAATGAATTTCAGCCGATCCTGCAGCATTAAGACAGAGCCTGATATGAAGTAATCCTTAAAATTATTAGAATGCTGCAAAATTGCAAATGCCTACAAAATCACATTAAAAAAAGACAAACAGAAATACCTGCAATATCACACATATATTCCTTCAATAGATATGAATAGGGTAGAAATGCACGCACAAGGGAAAAAACTCGTACTGGCACAAAAAAAATGCAATGCAAGTGCACCTGTAAAGCTATTGTGGGGAACAGCCCTCAACAACATAAAAATTATGGCCAAGCAACCAGATGAACAGTCGGTATAGGCATGTTGCTGCATGAAGTGTACCCAAGGTGGTGTAGGGGGTTGCAGATGGGACTGCTCCATGACATGCCTCTGTGTCGTGTGTGTGTGTGTGTCCCGTGCAGCTCTCTGCACCCACCTCTCCCTCCCCCCCTTTTTTTTAACCTTATTCTAGCGATTGCGGGATGTAAGAGAAGCGGTAATTGATGCTACCTGATCCGGCTAGTCCCCCAGATCAGGTAACGTGTGTTTTTTTTTTTGTTTGTTTGTTTTTTTTATCAAAAATGCCGATCACAGATTTATTTTAAAGGGGAACTGAAGAGAGAGGTATATGGAGGCCGTCATGTTTATTTCCTTTTAAGCAATACCAGTTGCCTGGTAGCCCTGATGCTTCTCTGCCTCTAATACTATTAGCCATAGCTCCTGAACACGCATGCAGCAGATCAGGTGTTTCAGACTTTAAAGTCAGATCTGACAAGACTAGCTGCATGCTTGTTTCTGGTTTTATTCAGATACTACTGCAGAGAAGTAGACCAGCAGGGCTGCCGGGCAACTGGTATTGATTAAAAGGAAATAAACATGACAGCCTCCATATACCTCTCTCTTCAGTTCCCCTTTAAAGGACAATTATCATGAACATTTTTAAAATACATACATGTAAAATGTAGATTTCTTCCAGTGTTGCTTTCACTTACAGTATATAGTGAAAATCTAAGAGGTTTTGGACTAGTTCATTCAGGTATCTCTTTACAAATGTGGGGAAATGTACATTTTATATGCATACATTTTAATTTTCACAATTTTTTTGGCAATAGTTGTTAGGGATCTACATAATGTTATTCTTCCTACTTGCCTGGATAAAGGTTTTAATGCAGAACTTTTACATTCTTTCAGAAACTGTAAGGGCTTGAGCCCACTGCTGCATTTATAAAAATGCATGCGTTTTTCAAGCGTTTTTGAAATGCATTTTAATGCGGTTTAATGCGTTAAAGTGTACCAGAGCTGATTAAAAGAAAAAGTTGTATACATACCTGGGGCTTCCTCCAGCCACATCTGCTCGAATCGCTTCCACGCCGCCGTCCTCCGCTGTCTGCAGCTCTGATACCATCACGGCCAGTCTACACAGGAGAAGTGCGCCCTCTACGTATCTCTCCAGGGGCTGCTGGAGAGATATGCAAAGAGCACACTTCTCTTACGTCAGACTGCCTCGACTGACAGAAGTGACGGTACCCGGTATCGGAGGTGCAGACAACAGAGGACGGCGGCGTGGGAGCGATCTGTGCCGATAGGGCTGGAGGAAGCCCCAGGTATGTATAAAATGTTTTCTTTTAATCAGCTCTGGTTTCCTTTAAAAAGCATTTCAACAAAGCTTATAAAAAGCATGCATTTTTATATTGTACAGTTGTACAGAGGTGCCAAAAGTATAAAAGTAGGATAGAATGTTTTAAAAGAGAACAATGGGGGGTTAGTGGTGGACTTACCTCCCCAAAATAGACACAGAAAAATGTTGCTTAATTCAACAAAAGCGATGTATTTACATACTCCGGATAGATGCAACGCGTTTCGTGGGCACATCCCACTTCATCAGGCAATAAAATTGGAGTGCAATCAACTCATACGTTCTCCGTACAAGCTTAGCGCCTCTCAGCTTGTACTGAGAACGTATGAGTCGATTGTACTCAAATTTTATTGCCTGATGAAGTGGGATGTGACCACGAAAAGCGTTGCATGTATCGGCGGGGAACGGCAGATCGGAGGAGGACAGCATGGCACATAACTGCTACAGGGGGCTGATAGAAGCCCCAGGTAAGTGGGGGTTTTTATCCCTAGCAAACCCCCACAGAACCCCTTTAAAACATTTTATCCTACTTTTATACTTTTGGCGCCTCTGTACAATTGTACAATAAGTGTGTCCACCCTGGTGGAGGGGACTTGATTCCCTTTTTTACGATCTACAGAGAGCGACTTCTTAATCCTCAGTGGGGAAAGGTCTAATACCTGCCTTCAAAGTGGTTGCCTGATATGGTAACCCAGGGTTGTGATTATAACATTATACTTCTCCTCCTATACCCATAAGTTACAGTGCATACTACACTATATTGGGCTCTCGGTGTTCCCCTTCCTTATATGCATTTTTATATGTTCTTATAAGAGCAGCAGTGGACTCAGGCCCTAAGACAAGGTTCACACTCGTCCATGAAAAATAATGCATTTTTCTGCACACGATTTTTCCAGACACTTCGAGTTTGTATAGACTTGTCCATGCATGTTCTTTCAGTTTAGAGTACCGTATACACTCGCATATAAGCCCCAACTTTTACCTCTGAAACCAGGAAAAAATGATTGACCCGCATATAAGCCCAGGGTGTGATATAGAGCTGTGACTAGGGTGATAGCTGTGGGTCCAGGGATGTAGGCTGTGAGTCCAGGGATGTAGGCTGTGAGTCCAGGGATTTAGGCTGTGGGTCCTGGATGTGGGCTGTGGGTCCAGGGATGTGGGCTGTGGGTCCAGGGATGTGGGCTGTGGGTCCAGGGATTTAGGCTGTGGGTCCTGGGATGTAGGCTGTGGGTCCTGGGATGTGGGCTGTGGGTCCTGGGATGTGGGCTGTGGGTCCAGGGATGTGGGCTGTGGGTCCAGGGATGTGGGCTGTGGGTCCAGGGATTTAGGCTGTGGGTCCAGGGATTTAGGCTGTGGGTCCAGGGATTTAGGCTGTGGGTCCAGGCATTTAGGCTGTGGGTCCAGGCATTTAGGCTGTGGGTCCAGGCATTTAGGCTGTGGGTCCAGGGATTTAGGCTGTGGGTCCAGGTATGTGGGCTGTGGGTCCAGGTATGTGGGCTGTGGGTCCAGGGATTTAGGCTGTGGGTCCTGGGATGTGGGCTGTGGGTCCAGGGATATGGGCTGTGGGTCCAGGGATTTAGGCTGTGGGTCCAGGCTGTGGGTCCTGGGATGTGGGCTGTGGGTCCAGGGATGTGGGCTGATGGCTGTCCCCAGATATATAGCTCTGGCTGTGCCAACGCAGACGCATGTGTCTGATTCCCTGCCTGCCTGCCATGTACAGTGTTGTGAGGGCGCATTCAGTGATGGTTGTGTCCCGTGCCTCCTACCCTCCTACATCAGAGCTGAGCGGAATAAATACCTGATGCATGTGTCCCTCTGCTGTGTATACTCCGGAACGGCTCGTGCTTCTTTTTTTCCGGTCTGCACCACGTTGGGATCCCTCTAGCCTCAGTCGCAGCTTCATCTCTGACGCTGGTAGCAGTGCACGTGATGAGAGACGCCACTAGATGGCGTCATAGAAATGAAACTGCAGCTGGGAAGTAAAGAGTGGCACGAATCAGTGAGCAGAAGAAGTACGATCCGTTCTCCTGATGCTGTGCGGACACTTGTCAGAGGGACACCGGCATTAGGTACGCATGCCGCTCAGCTCTGGGGTGGAGGGCAGGGGAGCGGGACATAGCCATTAACCATTACTAATACAACCGCACAACATTGCATATGACGAACATGCGGGGAATCGGGAACCAGCTACTGCATATATTGTATCGGTAACACCTATTGCGGTAGTTTTTCCATGCAGGGGGGTCACTATCATCTCGAGACTCGCATATAAGCCGAGACCCCAACTTTTGGGTCACTTTTTTCGTCCCAAAAATTCAGCATATATGTGAGTATATACGGTAGCTAATAAAAATAAATGAGTATTTGCAATCGGTATGCAAAATGATTCTGCAAGATATTGTTTTTCCGTGCATACAAAAACAGGAACGCAGTTTTAGAATTTTTTACCTGTAATGCGATTCTCAGCTACCTTACTATTACATGTATAATAAAATAGCAATCCGCACACAATTTTTAATAAGTGTGAACCCTTTCCCTTAGCCGTCTAGCTTTTCCAATACAGAAAAAAACACAATTGTGTTAGGGCCCTTCCACACTGCATGCGTTTCAATCTGATTTTTGAAGCACAAAGCACATTCGTTTGCCAAACGCAAGGGCACCATGACTAACATCGCAATTGTAGTGCCCTGTACAGAGTGGCGTGATCCGTTTTTAACCCAATCGCAAACATAGTGCCTGCTGCAGCTTGTCTGCATTTGCGATTAGGTCAAATGATTGAAAGTTGCTATGCGATATGCTATGCGACCTCCCATTAGAAGAAATTCCATGTGTTTTTTTTTTCATGTCTAGAAACATTTGCAATTGCTCCTGCCGATTGCACATGGAATTGTGGCGAAACGCAGACTCACAAATAATTAAAATCGTGATCACAGCGCACTGCAATTGTGATTTTCAGTGTGGTACAATTATTACGTTTATTGTAATATCTACAACATAACATTGCACTATGTGTATAACAGTAAGACATTGTACTCTTGTGAGCTTCCACAGTATTAGTACATATCCTGAAGTACTGTAATGTGTTTTTCCCTTCCATGAGTGTTTTATTTTAATAATAAATGATAAACATTGCATTCCTGCCTTTTAGACATGAAGCACTAAGCTAAGCTGACTCCCAGGACTTGTGCTGTTCGCAGGATGCATCATCATTCATTTCAAACTGTACAGGGATGACACCATCCAACCACAAAGCAACATGCAAATGAGGCCACAGCATTCTCTGCCCTGTGCTTTACTGCTGCTGGTTGTTATAGTGATAAACCAAGGCCCTGTGTATCACCGCCTTCTACTTATAAGATTTAAACAAGCACCTTCTGTTTCAATCTCAGGGGGAAAAAGGCTGAAAGCTGGGAAAATATCCTCCGCATAGAATACCCAAGAGGAGTTCTACATCGCGTGGTGAGCTACAGCCAGCCTCTTCTGGCCATGCCAGTTCTCAGCCTTGATGCTGAGTCAGAAACAGGTATCCCAAAATCCCTTTGTGGCGATCTTCCCTTAGAAACCATGGAAGAATTGGAGCACACTTGTCCTCAGCCTCGCTTGGTGAGTAAAGACGAATGTTACGTGTGCTCATGAGTGAAACAAAGGGATTTAGATGCAAAGCCTTTGTGTAAACAACTTAGCAGCATCTGTGCTGGATGTCTTGTACAGTATCTGCAATGATGGAAGTTGCATTACAAAGCAGCTTTCTGTGGCAGTGCTGTGACAGGATTCTTCAGATTGCTTTCTGTGTGTCTGCATCATTCTCTATAGCAAGTTGCTTGCTGCTGCTGCTGCTTGTCAGTGGATCAGACCAGTTCATAATGCAGCGGATTAGACACTCGGTGCCATCCAAGCTATATAGGTTTCATTTTCAAGGTTCATGAAAAAAGGAGTGTTCTTTCTTAGACCATCCTCCAGCCCTGTAATACAACAGACACCTATACGCAAGACACTTTCAGGATGTGCTATGATGATACATGTGTCCATTGTTCCTGATAATTATGTCTGTAGCTAAGCACAACTCCATGTCTACAATAAAGACATGCATCCCTGTCCCTGTAATACTTAATGGATCAGCCCAACCAAAATGGATAGTTCAGATTTTTGGAAGATGAGTTGATGAACAACTTCAGTAAACTCTACTCTCTATACCGGGCGCAGGGATGTGACTTTGCATGTAAACGTTTACAGATGAAAGAAACAGATCTGAAACTGGACTAATTGAACCCAGTGGCTGCAAATCAATTATCTTGCAGCTGGTTTATTAACCAGCAGCCACAGAGTTCAATTGGCTGTGGAAATGTGTATGTTAAAGGATACCCGAAGTGACAGGTGACATGATGAGATAGACATGTGTATGTACAGTGCCAAGCACACTAATAACTATGCTGTGTTCCTTTTTTTCTTTCTCTGCCTGAAAGAGTTAAATATCAGGTATGTAAGTGGCTGATTCAGTCGTGACTCAGACAGGAAGTGACTACAGTGTGACCCTCACTGATAAGAAATTCCAACTATAAAACACTTTCCTAGCAGAAAATGGCTTTTGAGAGCAGGACAAAGATAAAAAGGTTCAATAATTCATAGATTTTAGCTCTGGCATACATCAATTAATGTGTCATTGAGCAAAAACAATAAAACAGTTAAAACTTAAAAAGTAGATTTAAACATAAAATAAAACTGTGGAATATCTTAAAAAGTCATTTTTAGGAGAAGGAAGATAGATACAATTGTTTATTTTCATTAGCTTATTTTCGCTTCGGGTGTCCTTTAAGTCAAAATTCAAACTGATCTCTGATTGGAGGAGGTAAATGTAACACTGCAAGTTATGCCACATACACTATCTGGTGTTTTTCACCTTGAAATCCCTGTTCTCCACCATCACAAAGCCAACATCTTCCTTGGCAATTTACAATGTGTAAAAAACAACAGTGGACAGCATATATATATATATATATATATATATATATATATATATATATATATATATATATATATATATATATATATATATATATATGAGCAGTTCAACATACTATATATAATCAAGACGACCAGTGATACAAGTACAGATACATACAATTTATTTGTAGTTTGAAAAACATCCCCAATATTGATAGATGTTTAATAAAATAGCCTGTGGGCTTCCAATGTAGAAGTTAGTGGTGTGGAGACACTGGGGAAGTGGACAAGGGGTTAGCAGATGGGGCAGTGAGCTTTACAGGACAACCGAGGTGACATGTGACATGATGAGATAGACATGCTGTTTTCCTTTTCCTCTTTCTCTGCCTGAAAAAGTTAAACATCAGGTATTCAAGTGACAGTTTCTGTCCGAGTCGGGACCGGGTCGGATTGGGTCAGACTTTAGCATAACCCTCATTGATAAGTAATTACAGCCATAAACACTTTCCTGTCAATAAATGTCTTCTGAGAGCAGGAAAGAGCTAAAAAGGGTCAATAATTCATAGGTTTGAGCTCTGGCATACTTCAATATTGAGCAGAGACAATGCAACGGTAAAAACTTAAAAACTAGATTTAAATATAAAATAAAACTGGGATATCTAAAAAAGTCATTTTAGGAGAATGAGGATAGATACACTTGTTTTTCTCATCAGTTTATTTTCACCCTTTAAATTATAGCTACAGCAAATCATAAGCTTCTCTGAATAAGTGTGTCTTGAGGATAGGTTGGAAGATGTCCAGGCTTGGAGCATGATGGACAGGCTGTGGGAGAGAGTTCCAAAAGAGAGGTGGCACTCATCAGAAGCCCTGGATGCGAGAGTGAAAGGAAGTGAATAAGCTGGATGACAAGAGGGACTCTTAGGAGGAGCGAACTTTCCAGGAGGGATGATATCCGGAGATTAATAAGAAAATGAATAGGGAAAGCCTTTGTAAAACTTTGTATGATAGTGTTAGGAGTTTGAACTGAATCCTGTGGGTGATTGTCAATCCCTCAATCGGCTGCCAGAGAGGCGCTGCCTCAGAGGAGTGGGAGGAGTGAGGTGGAGAGTTCAGTAGGAACTGGAAAGGTGCCAGTCAGTTTTTTGGTAGGCCACATAGTAGCATGTTACAGTAATCAAGAGGGGAAATGATTAAAGCATGTACATGCATTTTAGTAGCCTCTGTCTGCAGTTCGGTGAAGTCAGACTGCAGCATAATTCCCCCTGATAGTGTAAGGAAAGGGCAAATTCTGGAGATATTTTTGAGATGGAAGTAGCAGGAAGTTGTTAAGATGTGACTTAAATGAGAGCTCAGAGTCTAGAGTTTCCCCCAGACAGCGAGCTTTTGGAGTTGAGGTTATTTGGGTATTTTCTACATTAATTGTAACTGTAGGTGGGCGAGCAAAGAGAGAAAAAAGAAATATCACAATCTCTGTTTTTGTTCATGGTAAGTTTAAAGGAAATGTGGTGACATGAATGCAGAAACAGCAGACAGACAGCCAGAGACTCGAGATAATAGTGTAGAGAGGTCAAGAGCTGAGAGAGGGATTTCAGTGTCATCAGCATAGAGGTGATACTGGAAACAAAAAGAGTGTAATAATTGTCCTAGGCCATGAGTATAGATGTAGAAGAGAAAAGGTCCTAGAGCAGAGCCTGGTGGTACTCCAACAGAGAGTGGCAGGGCCGGATTTACCATAACGCACTGTAGGCACATGCCTACAGGCTCCTGATGATGGAAAGGCGTCTCACTCCCCTACCCTAGTGCCTCCCTCCTTCTTTCCCTATGCAGAGTCCCGTGCAGAGTGTAAATAAGAGGTAGCTCCCACAGCTCTTGCCATTCCACTGGCAAGATCTCCCTTCGGTGATGGTGGTTGGGGGAGGGGGGGTACACCAATAGCAACTTATTGCTGAGGTTACCTCTGGCTAACTAGTGTTAAGGGGCGCCTATAGCTACCTATGATGAGCAAGGGAAGTAAGGAAGAAGTGACAGCTGGGCCAGCTAGCACACTTGTGGTGTAGTTTGGAGGGGTACTGTAGGTTCATGGACAGCGAAATCTAGGGTGCCAGGACATTTGTGCCTATAGGCTCCTGGATGTAAATCCAGACCTGGATAGCGTTCATAGAGAGGAGCTTGTGTTGGAATAGGAGACCATGAAAGAGCACTCAGACAGGTAAAACCTAATCCAAGAATGTACTATGCCCTTAACACTCCGTGACAAGAGTGTCTGGAGAAGCAGAGCGATCAACAGTGTCAAAGGCAGAGGAAAGGTCACACAGTGTTAGTACAGTAAATTAGGCATTGGATTTTGCAATTAGAAGGTTGTTCGCAACTTTGGTGAGGACTTTTTCAGTAGCATGGTGAAATCAGAAATTAAATAATGTCTCCCACCTTTGCCACCTCTCCAAATTTGCATATGCTGATTAAAAAAAAATTCAGAATTGTATACACATGCTCCTCCCCTTACCGCCTCCCAAGACTACACTTAGCCAAATTTCACACCGGAAGTGAGGCCTGCCACACTAATCCAGTAAGTGATGTGGCAGATATCAGTTTTGTAGCACATCTTGGCTCACTGGGATGCAAAAGTTTGGGCAACCATGTTAATTGTCATGAGTTTCCTGTATAAATCGGTTGTTACGATAAAAAATGGCAGTTAAATGTATCATATAGGAGACACACACACAGTGATATTTGAGAATTGAAATTAAGTTTATTGGATTTATAGAAAGTGTGCAATAATTGTTTCAACAAAATTAGCCAGGTGCATAAATGTGGGCACCACAAAACAGAAATCAATATTTAGTAGATCCTCCTCTTGCAGAAATTACAGCCTCTAAGCGCGTCCTGTAGGTTCCAAAGAGAGTCTGGATTCTGGTTGAAGGTATTTTGGACCATTCCTCTTTACAAAGCATCTGTAGTTCATTCAGGTTTAATGGCGTCCGAGTATGGACAGCTCTCTTTAACTCACACCACAGATTTTCAATTATATTCAGGTCTGGGGACTGAGATGCCCATTCCAGAACGTTGTGCTTGTTCCTCTGCATGAATGCCTTAGTGGATTTTGAGCAGTGTTTAGTGTCGTTGACTTATTAAAAGATCCAGCCCCGGCGCAGCTTTAGCTTTGTCACTGATTCCTGGACGTTGGTCTCCAGAATCTGCTGATACTGAGTGGAATCCAATGCTTCCCACAACTTTGACAAGATTCCCTGGCCCTGCACTGGCCACACAGCCCCACAGCATGACGGAACCACCACCATATTTTACTGTAGGTAGCAGGTGTTTTTCTTGGAATGCTGTGTTGTTTTTCCTCCATGCATATCACCCCTTGTTATGCCCAAATAACTAAATTTTAGTTTCATCAGTCCACAGCACCTTATTTCAAAATGAAGCTTGCTTGTCCAAATGTGCTTTAGCATACCTCAAGCGGCTCTGTTTGTGCTGTGGGCGGAGAAAAGGCTTCCTCTGCATCACTCTCGCATACAGCATCTCCTTGTATAAAGTGCACCTAATGGTTGAACGATGCACAGTGACTATCTGCAGCAAGATGATATTGTAGGTCTTTGGTGCTGGTCTGTAGGTTCACTCTGACTGTTCTCACCATTTTTCTTGGTCTGCCACTTCGAGCCTTAACTTGAACTGAGCCTGTGGTCTTCCATTTCCTCAACATGTTGCTAACTGTGGAAACAGACAGCTGAAATTTCGGAGACAGCTTTCTGTAGCCTTCCCAAAAACCATGATGGTGAACAATCTTTGTCTTCAGGTCACTTGAGAGTTGTTTTGAGACCCCCATGTTGCTACTCTTCCGAGAAAATTAAAAGAGGAGGGAAACTTGCAAGTTAACACCTTAAATACTCTTTCTCATAATTGGATTCACCTGTGTATGTAGGTCAGGGGTCACTGAGCTTACCAAGCCAATTTGCGTTCCAATAATTAGTTCTAAAGGTTTTGGAATCAATAAAATGACAGCAGTGCCCACATTTATGCACCTGCCTAATTTTATTTAAACAATTATTGCACACTTTCTGTAAATCCAATAAACTTTATTTCACTTCTCAAATATCACTGTGTGTGTCTCCTATATGATATATTTAAGTGACATTTTTTATCGTAACAACCAATGATTTATACATGAAAATCATGACGATTAACAAGGTTGCCCAAACTTTTGCACCCCACTGTATTAATCCTCACACATTGGCCCTTATTCAATTCACCTTTTCTCCTAAGTTTTCTCCCAGGAGATAATTTTTTATGTTCAATTTAAAATAACTTTTTAGCACTTTGCTATGGAAAAAGTCCCACAAAGTAGGTGAAAAAGTACTATCAAAATTATTTTGAATTTTTGTTTGCTTGATGGTGGTTTAAAGGCATTTTATTTAGAAGTTGTGAAAATCTCACCTAGGAGAAAACTCAGGAGAAAAAGTGAATTGCAAATGGCCCACTGTGTAAAATAACTTTTCAGCACCCAGCCAAAAAGTAGTCGAAAAAAAGTGCTGTCAAAATTATTTTGAGAATTTTCTTGCTTGCTGGTGGCTTAAAAAGCATCACCTAAGCTTAAATATTACAGTAAGACTGTATGCACGTTAGTGTGCTTAAAAGACCACTATCGTGAAATGCATTAAGCATATGTCAGTGCATACACCCCATTGTGTCAGAAGGACATGGGTGTCCAAACTTTTTAGGTCAAGGGCAATATCACGTTTTTGAGTGTGCTGGGGGGAGGGGGGGTGCGAAGTAGTGAAATTAAACATAATGATTGTAGTTAGGTACACTATGAGTGTGACATTTTGTCAAATGAAATATTTCCACAGGAAATAGCCCATCGACTGTGTGCAGTTAGCATGTCCCTTTTAGTATGCAGGCATAGTGCTACTGGCAGAGTGGCGACTGCTAATCAGTGGCTGTTACTGCTATGGTTGGCTGATAACCTACAGACAAGTAAGGGAATAGGTAGAACGGAGACATAAAGTGGCCCCTGCATGCGGCACCACAGCTATGGCCTGCGGGCCACATGGAATTAACAACTGTAGAGAGCTTTGGGGGCCACCATAAAAGGCTTGGTGGGCCGCATTTGGATCCTGAGCCAGATTTCGGACTTGTCTGACCTAGGAGAAAACTTAGGAGAAAAGGAATTTAATATGGTCCAGCCTGATATTAGGATTTATTTGAATTTCCAAGCCTGTGTTGTGATTATGGTCATTAAAATTTATATATATATACATATATATATATATATATGATTTTTTTTTCTAATTTAGTTCTTATTATATATACAATGTCCACAAGTTACAATAATGGATAGGAGCACTCAAAGCTTTTAAGCCCAACCTAAATGTGAACAGTATGGAAGAGCTGTAGTGTCAAGCCAAAAGCTATGCCTTAGCAGAAGGCAGGCCAAGGTTGTGGAAGCAGAAAGAAAATGGGCTATGCCTCTTGCACCTCTGGGATTGAGGTCCTTACATACTGGCTATTAAAGAAACTCTATCATAGACACTAAGAATTCTTATCCCACTACAAGCCATAATAGAAAGAAATCAGCAAAATATAATCTAGAGGAAGCCAGATGTGTCATGCAACATGAGTACTGGGAGTCAACCTCAATTCTCTCAGCAACGTTATGCTCCCATAGCCATGGTTAAAGGTAGTAAGCCAGACACCCTCTAAATATACTACAACGCAATCTCCATGATTTCAAAAGACATGCTTCATTCAGAACACTTCTTATAACACCGCACCATGCCCAGGACAGAGATAAAAATATGTCTTGATATAAGTTGATACTGTGATCTCTAGTGAGGGTAGAGGAATGAGGGGGGGAGGGGAACCTAAAAACCACTACAATAAAATAGATTCAGAACACTATCCTGAGGTCCACTTAGTTTGGTTCCACATTTTTCTCCTACATACAAACCGATTGCTTACATTTGCTTTTGGTTGTAATACACAGCTATATGTACTTTAACTTTATTTATTGAGAATGTGCACTTCCCTTCAACATGGACAGGCTTACTGTTAGAACCTTTTTGTCAGGATCCACAATACCAGGATAAAAGGCCTGGTGCTGGTTCCAAGGAAAGTCATTAAGCCTTGGACAAAATGTAGCACACTATCTACTCTGCAAGATAGAAATAAAGGTTAGTGTTTACTAATTTAACAATGAAAGGTTTAATCTTTGATAGAAAATGATCCAAGATTTTTAACAGTGCCCTCTAGACACAGGGAGTCTCTTGAAGAAGACTTAAGACCCGTACACACTCTTGAAAAAGGCCCGTACACACGTTTTGGATTCGCCCGATGGGGATCAGGACCCGATCTTTCGGGCCACATCGCTGGGCTGAGGCTGTACAGATGCGGTGTCAGCTGTACAGCTGAAGTTGCGTTCTGTTGCTATCAGGGATGCTCATCCAGATTCCGGATATCCGGGTAACCCGGATATCCGAATTTTTTTATGCTATCCGATTCGGATTCCGGATTTTTAAAAAAAATCCGGATAGCTATCTGCGGATATTTGGACGCATAACATGGATATCCGCGGGAATTGCGAATATCTGGATCCAAAACCAATTACAAAAATAAAATCTCTCTCTCTCTTCCTCCTCCTCCTCCCTTGTTTTGTCTTGTTTTCCAAGGATTTGTAGGATGTCAAAAGCAAGCTCACATACATTGGCCAGGAATCGAACCCAGGCCAACTGCTTGGAAGGCAGCTATGCTCACCACTATACCATCAACACTACATGCTGAATTTGAAGTCTGGAAGATTCCAGGGCAAGGGAAGGAAGGATGAAAAACTAGGTGGCCATGCAACCATTCCTGCTAACCTAAAGCTTGCTTGTGTCTTACACATTAGCTTAAGACTTTACCAAATCCAATGCTCCAATACCGCAAACCGTTTTGCCAATGCAATAAAGTGAGGGAGGAGGAGAGATTTTGTTTTTAGCTTCCAAAACGGTTTGGAAGAATTTTAAGGCCATTTCCGGTTTTCAATCCAGATATCCGAATCCGACCGGATATTGGGTTAGGATATCCGATTTTACTCGGCTACTCAAAAGTTCGGATTCGGATATCCGATTCGGATCCGGATATCTGGGTATCCGGATCCGAATCTATTCAGATTTTAAAAATTGGTATCCGAGCACCCCTGGTTGCTATGCAGCGTGACAGAGTGGCGCCAATATGCAGTCACGTGGTGGGTGGGGCAAGCAGCACCAAGAAAGGTATTGCCATTATCGCTTGACTAAGTTGATCTGCCTGGCAGATCGCTGCTGTACACATGCCGGATTATCGGTTGAGGAGGTCGTTATTAGCGGCTTCAGCTGATTTTAATCCAGCATGTGTAGGGGTTACTATAAAGAATGACATGCTCTCAAAAGAGCAATCTCTCTGTGATGGCCACAATGGCTCTTTTGCAGTTCTCCAACTATAAATATATACAATGACGGACAATTTGAAGGTATGAAAACAGAAAGCTATAGACAGATTTTCTTGATTATCACTCCATATCTAGTCAATCAGAGTAGTCAAATGTTCCATGAATTACTAATGTGGGAGCTAACTGCATAAAATATGCTATCAGACCCTTCTTCCAGCCACAAAATTTCCTAAAAATGCAAAATAAACATTATGAATGGGTGAATAAATGTGGGAATGTGCACGGACCTTGAGAGAAATAAAGTTCAAAACTTTATACCAGAAATTTCACACTGAGGAAGCTTGTAGGTATAAGATTGAAAACTTTAAAGAAGCGTTTGCTGGTAACTACAGAGGTCCATATAGCATTAAAATGAGACTCTACCACCTACCGATTGAACCAGAACAGTTCATTAAACACTGTTTTACAAAAATGCAATTACCTCAACTTAAAGAAAAGAAACTGTGAGGCTTAGCAACTTAAATTGGCCATTAAGGAACTATCACTAGGAAAAAGACTAGACCCAGGTGGCTTCACAGGTCTTGGTTATAAAGAATTCTAAGAAATTCTCTTACCTGTATTTTTAAAGCTATTAATGGTACATTATAGACCCCAGATCGAAATATTTCCACTGAAAGATGAAGAGGTAGAAGATGTCAAATCTGTAATTCCTAAGTAAGGACAAACTAGCATGCTCCAGATATAGGTCAGTTGTACTCCTAAATGTGGATATCTACAGTAATATAATTGCAAATAGATTACTGTATACAATACACCTTAAATAATAGACCCTGAGTAGGTTGGGATTGTGAGAAAAAATCAACACCTGGCCGCATTTGTGGATATACACCCCTTATATGCAAATATTAGCAGATAAAATATCTTTTGTTAATACACTTTTAAAATGGGTTCATAAACAGATAATTTGCATATTCCGTAGTGATGCATTGTGGGTAATCACAGTTGCTCACTTAAAGCTGAATCATCGCAAATTACACTGAGCGTTGATTTTTAGTAGGAGGGCTTTTTACTCTCTTTTAGTCCCCTGTATTTCCCTAGTGGTTTTGGGTCACCCCAAGTTGCTTGGTTACTCTGTTGTACTGGTCCAAGCACTATTCCATGGAGCCATATTAATCCCTGCCATGCACTGAGGAGGACCAAAAGTCTGAAGCAGTCTGTCTGCAAGTGGGGTTGATGTTGCTCTGTAAAATATATAAGCTATAGGTTTGCTATACACCAGCGGTTCTAGATGTAAATCTGGCTTCAGGGGCATAAAGAGATAATTTGCATATTCAGTAGTGATGTATTTTGGGTAACCACAGTTACTTACTTAAAGGGAATCTGAAGCGAGTAAAATGATTTCAAATAAACACACGACATAGCTGCAAATAAATATTACATACTAACCTCGCTGTCAGTTCCTCTCAGAAGCTCACCATTTTCTTCTTACAGTGATCCCTTCCAGTTCTGACAACATTTTGTCAGAACTGAAATATACCAGGTGCTATTAGTTATATGTGCAAGGTAATGTCCATGTTTCCCTATGGCTCAAGTGGGTGATATTACAGTTTAACAGTGTGCTGACCAGGAAGCTGTTATGCGGTAATGGCCATTTGTAAAATGGAGTATAGAGAATTCCATTGATCATAGTGGACAAATGGGACGCAGGAGAGGAGAAAGAAATTGAGGAGTAGACAACACAGGATGTAAGTATGTATAGTTATTTTGACTTTTTCATTTCAGTTCAGATACTCTTTAAAGTTGAATTATTGCAAATACCTTCTGTACGGCCATGCTATATCAATTAATACTATCTAAAATGATAGACCATTTTGGATAGTCAAATAGTATTAGGTGATTACCTACATTTAATCCCATCTGCCAGATGGTGTGAGGGCTTCTGTCTGGATACAGGCAGGACGTGAGTGATCCTTTGCACACATCTGATGTTAATGTTAAAGGCACAAGCCGTATATACTTGTTTGTTTTCATGTATCCGTATGTATAGTGAGATGGATATACCCTCCACATGTACATGTACAAATAAACTTTTTGCATGCATCCCTACAGGCATACATGATGTATTCATTTGATTACTTAATCTGTCTATCTGGGGTCTGGTTATCTTAACTATCTGCTTCCTAATTCTGTATACCTCAGCATAAACCTGCATGTGTTGTGAGATGAGTATAACTACCACTTGCACTTTTAGAACTTTCTTTGGTGGGAGGCATATACTTTGGGAGTAAAAATAGACTTTTTACCTTTTTGTATGCAGATCTGCAGCTGAAAACTACCTCTGATAAATGCAAGCTGCCAAATAAAGCATACATTTGAAAAAGCGAAATGTTAAATAATGATAATGGTAAATAACAATTGAATTACGGTAGTAGAATATCTGTAGGTTTACTGATATTTTACAACCTGACTGATATAGTGAAATATCGGCAATATTTGCAGGTATTTTACTATAACCTCATCTCTCCCTACTCTCATATAGAACCCTCCCTCCCCAGGCAACTGATAACCCACCCTCGCCGGGCAACTAATAACCCCCCCAGGCAACTTATAACCCCGCCGGGCAACTAATAACCCTCCCTCCTCCAGCAACTAATAAGCCTCCCTCCCCTGTCAACTAATAATAACCCTCCCTCCCCAGCAACTAATAACCTTCCCTCCCCCAGCAACTAATAACCCTCCCCGGGCAACTGATAACCCACCCTTGCCTGTCAACTAATAACCCTCCTTCCTCCAGCAACTAATAACCTGTCCTCCCCCAGGCAACTGATAACCCTCCCTCCCCTGTCAACTAATAACCCTCCCTCCCCCAGCAACTAATAGCCCACCCTCGCCAGGCAACTAATAACCCTCCCTCCCCCAGCAACTAATAACCCTCCCTCCCCAGGCAACTGATAACCCTCCCTTCCCCAGCAACTAATAACCCTCCCTCCCACAGCAACTAATAACCCTCCCTCCCCTGTCAACTAATAACCCTCCCTCCCCCAGCAACTAATAACCCTCCCTCCTCTGTCAACTAATAACCCTCCCTCCCCCAGCAACTAATAACCCCCCTCCCCCAGCAACTAATAACCCTTCCTCCCCTGTCAACTAATAACCCACCCACACCAGGCAACTAATAGCCCTCCCTCCCCAGGCAACTGATAACCCACCCTCACCGGGCAGCTAATAACCCTCCCTCCCCCAGCAACTAATAACTCTCCCTCCTCCAGCAACTAATAACCCTCCCTCCCCTGTCAACTAATAACCCTTCCTTCAGATTTAGGGGGCACACAGGTATGTAAATGACAAAGGAACATGTCTGTGTGATCCATAAAAAAAATAATTGCTTTGGGTATGCTTTAAATCTGCTTTCAACATTTTCATAACCCTGGAAGTATTTGCATCTCATTGACCATCCCTTGTGTGGCAGAATTAGTAAATGTAATTAGCATACATGCACTGTATGAATATCTCAGTTTTATCTGTCATAAGTTTGGAAGATAGTTGGACAGATTGTTAGTATGTGTGTATGAGCCTATGGTTCATACATGTGAAAGAGGATGTTGCAGATGGATAGCAACATATGAAAAGGGGAAGCTAATGTCCAAGGGAGCTGTTCATGAAAGAGAGGGACTGCTGTACATGGATGTTACACAGAAGAGCGGGCTGCACATGGAATAGAAGGGGCACTGCTGCACTAAGAAAGGGAGTCACAATACAGGCCTAGGGGTGGAAAAAGTATAAATCCGGCCTAGGTACCATATCCATAGCAACACATCAAAGACAGTATAACTTCAAAATACCAAATTAACATTGGTTGCTGAAGGTTGTTCCGCTTTTCATTTTGGACTTTGCTTCTTGCACAGACTTTCTGAATAAACTCACAAGGGTGCAGCAAAGGTTACAGACAACGACAGTGTGTTAAGAGTTGGATTATAGCTCTATAGCTAATTTAATCTTTGATTGCTGCCATGTCCCCTTGTGACCTACTTTAGACTTCAGATGTACTTGGATTAACAAGATCTAAACATAGGCTTTTACAGCTACCTTTTATTAATGAAAAGTAACACAGACAGTTCAACAAAGACATTAGAATTGCTTTTCTCTAGAAAGTTGTATGTATAAGTTTACGTTTTCTTAGCTTTTACAAATTGACGTAGAATGAGGGCCTAATCAGCAGCATATTTCATAAGATACCAGGATGCCAACATCAGAGTTTACATGAAGCCAGCCACCTTGCCAGCTCATATTTCATGCTCTGCTGCTGCTATAAATTCTGCTTATGTAGCCTAGAATGTGGTTCCCAAGTTCCCAGAAATTCCTAGCAGAGCTCCAGAAACCCAGTGATATAAAAAAAATACCACAGCAAAAAAAAATGGCGCAGGGTGATGCCGGTAATGACATCTTTGCTAACGTGATTTAACATTTTAGATATCAGTCATTACTAGCATCTAGCATTTATACATTACCTGGCCCCGGCGATTGCATCTCCTCCACTTTCCTGGTAAGTGTGCGGGAGTCCTGCAGCCAGCCAATTACTATGCAGGGACTGAAGCTGCATGGTGGTTGGTTGGCTGCAGGACAGCTTCAAACTAACTAAACTAGCCGAGTTGCATCTTACCCCTGAGTCCATGGCGGCCTGGAGGGAGAATAGTAATCTATGGAAATTTGCAATAGCAGGGTGATCCATTTTTCGTATTAGACGGGGGACTGGGACAAGGGGAGTTGGGAACATAAGTAATTATTATGCATCACCTATCCACGTGTGGATTGAAATCCTGAGCCTTATTTGTATCAGCAAAAATTCCTTTAAACAAAGGGCTCCTAAGGACACACCGGTGTATGCAAATATAGAAAAACTTTATTAGCTATACATGAAAACGAGACCAATTAAACAATAAACAACGGAGCTAAAAGAGCAACAGCGTGGTGTCATTAAAAACCATAGCTGTCATGCAGTCCACACTGACACACCTCTCCACACACACAAGCCAGAGCATTGGGGTACCCCATAAGCAGCACAAAAATAGTCCACCAGTGAAGGGCCTTAAGCAAATAGCAGATAGTAGCAATAGGGAAGCAGCACAAAAAGAGGCAAGCGTCAACAAAGCTTGTTCAGCATCATCCGAACAGACGCGATAAAGTCTCATTCAGGGAAACCGACATGCTTCATAACCTTGCACTCCATACTCACGACCTCCCAAATGTCCATCAAAGCTGGTGCACTCGGAAGCTTCACCTGGCTATATTGTACCAGCCGCTCAGGCAGGCTGTAAATGCTGTAGTCCAATGGGGGCCCCCCGCTGAGGAATGTGATCCGGCGTGAGATCTAATAGCGTTGCAGACCCAGTTTGTTCTGCTGGAGAGCCGATACAGCGCATGTGCGCATCGTCATCTAGCGCATACAGTTAATCTCTGTTGAGCACCGTTTGCCCCAGGGTTCGTCCGCCAGCACAGGCGTCTTGCGTAAGGCCTTTTCCCGGTGGTCGAGATGCTTCAGCATGAAACGCCGAACTCCACGCGCTGTCACGGAATTCCCAGCGCATCACCGCCTAGTGGGTCGGAGGTCAGTGGGCTGGATGGCAGCAACCAATCGCCTACTAGTTTCGCTTGGCGTCACCAAGCTTCATCAGGGCGGGTCTTGGAGGAGTGAGCCGCCTTTTTAAAGGATATTCCTGGCCCCACCTCCTCGAATGCAGCAATCCCATCAGATTAAAGGGGAAGCAGAGAACCACGTTTAGTGCTGAACAGGCAATTAAAGCTCAAAAATCACACAATCTCAGCACGTTAGTGCTATGAGACAGAAGAGTTTCAACGCTACATTGTCCACACATACGTCAAATCATCTGCTCACCCAAGGTGCGGATCTATTGCTATACGCTGGAACATCAAAACAACATGATCATAATATGCATTAGCTAAATGAAGCCTGCATCTAGCACAATTGCTACTTATGAGTGACTAGGAAGGAGAATTGGAGAGGAAACAGAGAGGGGGGGGGGGGGGGGGGAGAAGGAAATGGATAAAAAGTGAAAAGGGAATAAAAGAAGAGGGGGAGGGAAGGAGGGGGGGGGAGGGGGGGGAGAGAAAAGGGGGGAGGGAAGAAAAAGGGGGGGGGAAGAAAGGAGCAGAGGGAAGGAAGAAGGGGAAAGAAGATCAGGGAAGGAAAAAGGGGAAAGAAAATCAAAAAAGGAAAGGAAAAAGGAATAGGAAAAGAGAATCTCACAAACTCCAACCTCATCACAAGAACCATTTAAGGGAAAAGTATATATTTAAACCATCGGGGAAGATGGTCCCCAAGCGATGCATCCACATAGCCTCCTTTTGTAAAAGCACCTTTTCTGTACGAGTAGTGCGAAATGAAGGAGGGAGGTTATCAATCACCAATCCACGTAAACCTATCGTCGATCCATTATGTTCCTCCTGAAAATGCTCTGCAACTGAGGATCTACGTTCCCCGCTAACAATATCACACATATGCTCCAAAAAAACGTGCCTTAAACGCACGGGTAGTCATTTCAACATAGTACTTTACACGGGCACATAAGTAGATAGACAATCCAAGTTGTATTACAATTGTAAAAGGATTTTATTCTATAATGTCTCTAAACACATCTACACCCTTTACAATTGCCGCAAGGAAACATTCCCACAGGGGGCGATATTCTATCGCCCCCTGTGTAAATTGGGGCCCATCTAAAGTCTTCTGTACTTCATCACAATAGATTTATTTTCCTGCTTTTGTGCTAATTTATCCTAGGACAAATATTTAAGGGAGGCAGAAGGTGCATCAGTGTCTAATGCCTTTTATTTAGCATCTTACGTGTCACATTCTATTTTGTAAGTAATACAGACATTCTGCTAGGTGCTCTCAGAGCACATAGAAAGCTTTGTTGGTGCTATTTAAAAAAAAGAAACTATACCTTTTTATTAAAAAATAGCAGCTCTCGTGTTGATCCTGACCCTTTGATTTTTGGTGCACCTCTGAGTCATCACCTCACCTGTCCTTTTCTTTTCAATGGTTTGTAGCAGATTGAAAAAGAAGATGTCATCTTAGCTGCAGAAAGTAAAGGAAGGAGGGATTGCATTCATAAATTGCTATTAGTAGCTTTCAGCAGCCTGAGAGTGAGTCAGTGCTATTTTCTTCAATTGTACACAGAGATAACTGCCAAGTTTCAGCCACAACATTTTGGATCCCATTCCAGCAATCTGTGCTAAATATTGGAGGCTGTTGATTGTAAAGCAAGTGAAAGGGTGTTATTTAAAAAAAAAAAAAAAAAAAATTTGCTAAACTACAATAACAAGGGCCTTCTTTAATAAGTAGAAAGCACCATCAGCAGCCCAGTGGTGTAAGAAAAAGTAACTAAACCAAAGTTTAGTTTAAAAAAATTATGAATGTTCTCGGTCTCTCCTCAGCTCCGTCTCTCACTGCTACTTCTTTCAGCAATAAATCTCTCCATCTGTCACTGCCGCATTCCTGTTTTTCACTGTTCCTACTACTCTCCCTCTATCCACCTCCACTCTCTCTTTTTCTCTCTCTCACGATTTTCATAATCCTCACTTTATTATATTAGTTCCTTAAAGAAAAGTTATTTCTGCTGCGCTCTCCACTATTTCACGCTATGTTCTTGTGTTTTTTTTTGTTTGTTTTTTTAGTGATACTATACAATTAAACATTTGGAAAAGAAGGTGAACTATAAGGCTATTAATCGTTGACTTGCTATACCAGGCTACAACTGAGTTCTATAAAAGTGGCAAAACCCACCTACTGATTGAGGTGGTTAGCATCTGGTGAGCTGCTGGGGTGTAGGAATTTCTTGTGGTGTCTGTGCATGTTTCTGCACCACCACGAGGAGAATCTATGCATGTGTGGAGTGATGTTATTTACACTGTATTATGCAATGTGCAGCTCTTTCTTCCCCTATGTTAACTGCAAATAGTGAAGATGGCAGCAGAAATAATTTCTCTTTGAGGCGTCCATTCTGGAAATGTCTGCAGTGAACCCACGGAAAATAGTTTTCACAGTAGGTTTCATAGTATGGCGCAGCAAGTTGACTTTTATATAACTTCTTAACCTCCTTAACGTTACGGACGAGCTAGTCCAGTAACACCGGAGGGCACCGCTCAGATTTTAAATTTTTTTTTTTTTGAAACACGCAGCTAGCACTTTGCATTTGCCGCCGATCCGCCGCTACCCGACGTGAAAGAACCCCCCCGCAGACCCCGTTCGCAGCCTGGCCAATCGCCGCTAGGCTGCGCTATGGGGTGGATCAGGACTCCCTGTGACGTCACGACGTCTATGACATCATTCTGTTCATCGCCATGGCGACGGGGGAAGCCCTGCAGGAAATCCCGTTCTGAACGGGATTCCCTGATGGGCGTGATTAAATCATGTAGCTAGCGCAAGGTTAGCTACATGATAAAAAAAAAAATTAGGTTAAAAAAACTCTCCCACGGCCGCAGGATTCAAAACACTAGGGAGGTTAATTAATTGCTCGTTACCCCACTGTTCCTCCATTTTGCATCACGTGTGCCAGGTACAATTTTGCTAGATTAGACATGGCATTGATAGTATAGTTACATACGTGCTTTTTTTTATCACTCCACTGCTGAGCATCACAGTGGCCTAGTATGAAAACCCTTGCCTCTGAGGCTGGAAGCACACTTGTCTCTGCAGAAAAGCATGCGAGTTAAGGGCTCTGCTGCCTTTCTGATCTTTTACATTGCAATTCCGATCACATACAAGCACACAGTGTTTAAAGCCCAATCTACACGATACGATTCTTTGTACGATTCAATTACTATTCTATTTACGATTCGATTAAATCCGACATGTCCGATCAGGATTCGATTCGATGCAATTCGATTTGCCATTGTTTTGCAATTGCAAATCGAACTGAATCAAATCGAATCCCGATCAGACATGTCAGATTTAATCGAATCGTAATCGGATCGTACAAAGAATCGTACCATGTAGATTGGGATTAAGGCCCCTTACCCAATTCTTTGCTGCGTGCAATGCACGTGGCTGTCGCAGCGCATGCCACAGCTATGTTACGCAATTCTCCCCAACGCGGTTGCGACCCAATTCAATTATGATTAAAGGAATCCCACTGCATTACACAAAATACGCATGCAATCATGCATTGTGATTACACTCTGAATCAATATGCATGGGTGGAAACATCAGGCAGTGCAGTCTATGAACTTCTAGTACCTGAGGATCACATCAGGCCATTTTTAGGCATAGGCATTCCAGGCCATTGCTTAAAGAGACTCTGTAACAACAAAAACCTCCCCTGGGGGGTACTCACCTCGGGTAGGGGAAGCCTCCGGATCCTAATGAGGCTTCCCACGCCGTCCTCTGTCCCACGGGGGTCTCGCCGCAGCCCTCCGAACAGCCGGCGACTGTGCCGACTATCAGTTCAATATTTACCTTTGCTGGCTCCAGCGGGGGCGCTGTGGCGACTTTCGGCACGGAAGTAGGTGGAAATACCCGATCTCCGTCGGGTCCGCTCTACTGCGCAGGCGCCGGAAACTTGCGCCTGCGCAGTAGAACAGACCCGACGGCGATCGGGTATTTCCGCCTACTTCGGCGCCAAGAGGCATCAGAGCGCCTGCGCAGGAGCCAGGAAGGTAAATATTGTGTCACGGCTGTACGGAGGGCTACAGCGAGACCCCCGAGGGACGCAGGACGGCGTGGGAAGCCTCATTAGGATCCTGAGGCTTCCCCCACCCGAGGTGAGTACCCCCCAGGGGCCGTTTTGTCGTTACAGTTCCTCTTTAAAGTGCCACAGATCCTGGGGGGTACCATGCCCCTGGATTAAGCCCCAAATGAAGCCCGAAACCCAGACTAAGCCCCACCCCAGGGGGTTCTATCACCTGCAGCTGCCACTGTGTCCATGTGTGCCCCCTCAATCCCCCCATGCATCACTCTGTCCACCGGTGACTTCTTCTGTCCCCCTGTGCCTCCTTCTGTCCTCCTTTGTGCCTCCTTCTGTCTCCATGTGCCTCCTTCAGTTCTCCTGTGCCACCTCTGCCCCCCTGTGCCTCCTTTGGTCCTCCTGTGCCTCTTCCTGTCCCCTTGTGCTCTCCTTTCCTGTTCCTCCTTCAGTCCCCTTGTACCTCCTTCTGTCCTCCTGTGCCTCCTCCTTCTGTCTTTGTGCCTCCTGTTTCCATGTGACTCCTTCAGTCGCCCTGTGCCTCCCTCTGTGCCCTTTTGTGCCTCCTTCTGACCCTCTCTGCTTGCTTCAGTCCCCCTCTGCCTCCCTCAATCTCCTTCTGCCTCCTTGTGTTCTAGTGCACCTCCCTCTGCTCTCCTTTGTGCCTCCTTCTGCCCCTCCTGCACTCCACCAGCCCAGTGTGTAAATGCAGAGTATAGAGCAGCAAAAGCTGTGCCCTCACTTCATTGCCAGAGTCCAGTGCTGTGCCTGTGTGACTATCCTGTCTGTCTCCTGCTCTCTCTAGTGCGGGCACCTCACTCTCCTCATATCGCATATAATCATGCTAAATGTGGTAGGAGATGCTAGGCACTAGGCTGAGCAGACAGGTGGAAGCACAGCACTGGACTCCAGTGGAGAGGTGAGAGCACAGCTTCTTCTGCACTATGCTCTGCATTTACAAACTAAGCTGGGGGAGTGCAGGAAGGGGGTGTGCAACAACATGCAACCGGACCAGCGGGTTTGTTTGTATCTATTTTTAGGGGGGGTTGACACAGGACATCTTGCCTAAAGTGACAAATAGGCAAGAAATGGTCCTGGATCGCATACACTGTGCATTGCCTACAGGCCTACAGCTACATTTTTACTGTAGCGGATTAGTAAAGTTTCCCTTGGATGCAGAATCTAAGTCTGTTGAAATCAATAGGCTGCTTCTGATTCCCATGTGAGGGACAAATATAGCGCCTGCTGCATTTTTTTTCGGTCATTGTATCTGAATTTCCATAGCCATGCATTGGTAAAGCTATTAGATTCGAATGCAATTTTGCAAATCAACACAGGTGCCACGTCTGTTGGAAACATAATCTACCACATGTGCATTTCTGTGTTTGCATTTTTGGATTAGCGTTTTTGTATGTGGTTACATTTTGCATTTTTGTGATTAGTTTTTAGTTATTTGCTTTTTCAACAAGAGAAAAATACATCAGTCTTGTACATCAGAATTGTATACAGTATGCTGGAAAATAAGTAAATTGCTGTGACAGTTTTAAAATGCATATAAAATCACTTTGGAAAATGTACACAATGCTATTGTTGTGTGGCCCGTAGGGTTCCTTTTCACTAGGGGCCATTTGGTGCAATTCTCACACACAAATTTGGATGGGGAATTGCAGTCTGTTGAAGTCAATAGGCTGCATCAGAATGTGCGTGCAGGTAAATAAAAAAGGACAGTCAGCAGCATTTTTTCACATCACACATGCAAATCCCCATGCATTGCATGGGTAGAGTGTCGGTATCCGTCATGGAGAGATGCCGTCACAAGTGGAAACCCGCCCATAGACTTTATTATTATTATTTAGTATTTGTATAGCTCCGACATCTTCCGCAGCGCTTTACAGAGTATATATAGGCTCATCAATAACTGTCCCTCAGAGGAGCTCACAATCGAATTCCTACCATAGTCATATGTCTATGTATGTATCGTGTAATGTAAGTATCATAGTCTAGGGCCAATTTTGGTGGAGGCTAATTAACTTATCTGTATGTTTTTGGTATGTGGGAGGAAACCGGAGTGCCCGGAGGAAACCCACACAGATACAGGGAGAACATACCAACTCCTTGCAGATGTTGACCTGGCTAGGAATCAAACCAGGGACCCAGCGCTGCAAGGCGAGAGCGCTAACCACTAAGCCAGTGTGCTGCCCAGACTTGCATTGAATGTGATTTCTCATGCAATCCACACTAGGTAGGTTCACACTAAATCTAAAAACAAACAGTTTTCTGGAAAATAGACAAGCAGATAAATAGACTTGTCAACAAATTCTAAGTTGTCTTTAGAATCTGTTCAGACATTGACATTTACGAGTTTCAACATACTCATTGTCTTCATTGCGATTGCAGAATGTTTGTCCCGTGTATGCCGGTGTGGGCACAATGAAAGTCTATAGAAATGGACTACATCCATTCTCACTAGGACATTCATCAAAAATCACACATAACAAATATATTAAAAGTCCATCTCCAGACCCCATTCCAAAAGCAGATTCATCTTGCTGTACATTGTCAAAAATATATGCTACAATGGACACCAACAGACCCCAAAAATGTATGTCAACTGGCATAGCGAATCTGTTAAAAAATACATTGGATCTGTTGTAACCTTAAAGAGAATCTGTACTCTAATATTCGTACAATAAAAAGCATACCATTCTATTCCTTATGTTCTCCTGTGCCCCTCTGTGCTACTTCTACCACTCTCTGCTGCAATCCTGGCTTGTCGTTAACAGTTTTAGGCAGTGTTTACAAACAAAAGACTGGCTTCTAACCAGAGTATCATAGGCTGAGAACTAGCTTACTGTGTGACTCATGCAGAGCTTGGAGGGGGTGTGTAAAGCTTCTGCCAATGACAAGCAGTGCTGCACATTCCACACATTCCAGCCTCAGCCCTACAGACACACAGAGGAAAGGAGATAAGATTTATTACAGAGACAGTGCAAGTAGGAAAGGCTGCAGTAAGACAGGCCACATTAGAACAGGTATAGGAACTTATAGGATAGAAAAAATAAGGCTCAAAATTTTGCTACAGAGTCTCTTTAAAGGTTTCCAGTCCCACATAGTGTGGACCTAGCCTAATACCAGTCACTAAAGTAAGAAAAGTCACTAAAGTAAGATGTTTTTAGAAAATTACTGTTGACTCTGTTGTTTTTATACTTAAAGATTCCATTATGTCTCTAAAATGAAAGCACACCTGAGATGAGGTGAACCGAAGGATTTATACTTACATGGGGCTTTCTTCCAGTCCCCTGTAGTCTTTCGGCTTCCACAATGTCTTTTCGGGCCCCTCCATTGTGCCGCTGTCAGCACCAGTAAAGCCTGTGACTCGGCTCAGTCATGGACTACTGCACATGCTCCCATTTATGCTCCTATGGATTGGAGCATTCTTGTAAGACTTGAAACTGCTCTTGCGAAGAACACAACAGGGGGAGGCGCTTGGTGCAGAACAGCACATGTGCACTGGCCTGCAACCCAGGTCGGTCCTAGACTCTACAACAGTAGAGTGGATCGGCCCAGCCCAGTTCATTTACTTCTGAGGAGCCTTTAGGGTGTATTTCGCAAGTTGGAGTTGAGCCTCATGACTGTTCACCAAGCCTGTATGATCCGATATAGTGATCTAATAGGTCATCTTTAAAAAGCAACATCTTAATGCATTTGCTCACTTTGGCCTCAATTCACTAAGCTTTATAAACCACTTTATCGAATGTTTGATAATTTACCTCATGGGTAAAATGTAATTTAGAAATTCATGAATGTGTTATAGATGTATTGAATGTTTTATCGATAAAACATTTGACAAATATACAACACCTTAGTGAATTCAAAATTAGATTTTACCCATGAGGTAAATTATCAAACGTTTAATAAAGTGTTTGATAAAGCTTAGTGAATTGAGGCCTTTGTCTTTGTTTATATGACTTTTTCAGTTAAGTTTTTTTTTCCTTTATTTCACATAAAACAAGGTGTGTTGTGTTTTAATGTGCTTTCCTCTTCTTTGGGGTTGTACACTCTGTTTTCTTACTTGATTGCTGGACGATTTCACATATTTTGGATTTCCTCTGACATAAATAGCAGCTGATAAAGTGCTGACAACGCCAGCTTGTCCTGCATGATCTAGAGAAAACTCTCTCCAAGGTAAAGGTTTAGTCCCACCTAGAAAATGATACTGGGTGGACTCATTTGCTGAATTATTTCTACTTAACCCCACAGATAAATCTTTTTTTGGGAATAGAAAAATAACCCAAAATAATAATCTGGCGATTTTGTGCTGTTTGAAAATAAAGGTTGGAGCTTAGGCCTATTTTCTTTCAATAATCCCCCAGCGCGCATCCTCTGCCTAGCCACAAACTGATTACCAGCTGCAGGCCCCAAAACTATACTTATTATTAGTTTAAGTTTCCAACCTTCTCCTTTATCCCAGCATGAACTGGACTACAAGATATCTTCTTCAACTTGACCTTGCTTGGAGATAACAACATGCTTCAGGCCTGTTCACAAGGAGAGTTGAAGTATATAGTCATTATGTAATAAAACAATTGTAACTGTAAATTCAGGATTCAAGTAAGGAGTATAGGTATTAGACCACCAGCAGTGTCTATTTCAAACAGAATCCTTGTTGGAGTGCAAATATTACAAATCCTACGTCTATTTTTAAGTATCTGAAAACGCATTCTACTTTTTTTCAATATGAACATTACATTTTAAAAAGCTGATACTCTGAAGCAAGCCCCAACTGTGTCAGTCTGTATAATTCAGCAGTCACGGACTCTGCTTAATCTAAAACAATAGGGGTTCCAAGTTCCTTAAATTATTGCCAACTTTCTATGTAATAAGGGTTTGATGTTCCAAATCCCCTATATTTTACAAAATATGAGATATGTCATTCATATTTTCATTCCTCATTTTATGAAATATGTTTATTGTTGTGTAGAATGCAAAAATACAGACTTTAGTTTGAAATAGCAGCTTAGTTACGGTATATAGCCATTATTACTCTAAGAACTTCTGTGTGTAAGTATATTGCTAGTTTAATTTATCTTTGCAATGACAAAAAATCATCAAGAAAAATGTGCAAGGTTTATTTCAATTTTTAGTATTGCTAATAAATGGAATTCTTAACCACTTGCCGACCTCTCAACGCCAAGTCCTGCGGGCGTGTTTTGCAGGTGATCGCGGCGCATCTCTGCTTGAATGACAGAGCTCCGCTACATCATCAGTCTCCCAGCGGCGATCACCGATAGGAGACTGTAAGACGGCGAAACTGCCGTCTATTTACAATGTACAGCGCTGCGATCTAAGGCAGCGCTGTACTGGGGACAGCCGTGTCACTCTGCTGTCCCCTGGGGAGGCACAGGAGCGATCGTCTCTCATAGGCTGATGCCTATGACAGCCGATCGCGGTGATTGGCTGGCAAGGGGAGGGAAAAAAAATATATATATATATACAAACAAACATGCCGGCAGGGATCAGAGCCCACCAGCGGAGAGCTCTGTTGGTGGGCAGAAAAGGGGGGGATCACTTGTGTGCTGACTTGTATGGCTCTGCAGCGAGCACTTAAACCTACAGCGCCCTAATTAGTAAACCATAGCCTGGTCACTGGAGGGGGGGGGGGGTAAGCCTATGGTCCTGAAGTGGTTAAATAATATTATATCAATCAAATCACCAGAGGTGGCACTCACAGCAATGTCACACCTATATTACAGTTCAGATGCCTAATGCAGGTATAGGCAGGTATAAGCAGAACGGCGGAATTCCAAATCCCACCATCCACTATGACAGGGAAACATGCAGAGTGGGGACTTTAACTGGTGGCACAGTTTTTATGTCAATAGCACTTTTTATTTTTAAACAGAAATTGGTCAAAATTGAGAGATAATGCATTTTTTAAATGTTTTCCCACTTTTCCACATTAAAACGCATAGAGAGGAACATTTTACTTGGTACCAAATACCCCCCAATGAAAGCTTAGTTTGTTTTGAAAAAAACGATATATAGATCATTTAAGTGGCATGAGTACAGATGAAGTTATTGCTGATTAAAAAGGGACACTACTAAAGCTTCAAAACTGCTCTAGTCCATTAGGGGAAAACAAGGTCCGGATGCGAAGATTACAGCCATTGCCACTGGGTGAGGGACGACCAGGGAACAGTCCCAAGGCCTGAATAGACCTGGCATAGGTCGCACCACACGGTGAGTTGTGGTGGTGGTGTTTTATTCCATCTATGTGGTCAAACTTTATGTACAGACAAGGAAAAATAGGAATTATATGCTGAATATGAACATTTTTGATCCAGTGAAACCTAGAGACTCAAGTGTATATGCTTCTCTCGAAATTTAGCTTTTTAATGTGGAGTTTGGAAGTGGACTACCTTATTTGATCATTGGCTCTGTGATAGCTGGTGTATGTATATATCCTCAGTGAAGCACAGAAACTGTGGGGTGTATGTTTCCCTGTCATAGTGGATGGTGGAATTTGGAATTGCATCGCTCTGCTTATAGGCATCTGAACTGTAATATTGATGTGACATTGCTGCGAGCGCCACCTCTGGTGATTTGATTTACATATCTTAAACAGAGTGAGCGAACCGGTTTTTCTCCAACGCCTGTGTCAGCGTTCTCCTATCAGCGCGTAGTGTGTTCTTGCAAGCAAATAATATTATATGGTATGTCTATACCTTTGTGAATCTGTTGAACTTGCTGTTAAGTGACCTCTTCTTTCTTCTTCACATTTCCATTCCTGGCAGGTTAGGTGTTCAGATCAGACTCATACGTATTCTGGATTTCAATACCACTAAAGTAACCCTGGTGGCGTGGGAGTAGGTGGTAATACAGCCAGCAATCTTTTGACTGCATATTTAGGGGATTCTAAAGGTGGCCACTAATGATCCAATTTCTAGCTAAAAATCATTTGAGCGATCAGAAATTCTGATCGTAAGTGAAATCGTTCACTACACCATCAGCAAACCAATATTTGCCTCCTATCTATCACAACCAACAAGAAAATCCAAATTTTGGTTCGACGAAAATCCAATCGGACGACTATTTTTATAATCGTTCATAATCGATTGTGCCCATCAACTGGGATTATTTACAACCAATCCGATCAGAATTTCTGATCGCTCGGATGATTTTTCGCTAGAAATTGAACTGTTAGTGGCCACCTTAACCTATTTTGGTTCCTGGACGTAGAAACTACGTCCAGGAACCATGCGCACTACAGCGCGCTCCCACGGCCGATCGCACGCGTGCATGCGCGCTCCCGGCCCGCGGTTCGTTAGCCAGGCAATCAGTGTATCGGGCTATCGTGTGTTACGCTTAGAGTGACGTCATGTAAACAAACTCATGGCCGCCATCTTGTGGCCAAAAAGTAAAACTACAACTAAAAGTAAAAAAAATTTAAATTCAAACACACATTTACATTATAAATCACATGTTTACATCCCACCCTCCCAAAACTACCCAAATAAAATGTTTAATATAAAAAAAACATGTAAATATTTACATAAGGGTCTAAACTTTTTAAATATCAATGTAAAGATGAAATACTTCTATATTTTTTTTATTGTAAACTTGAAAATAGTGATAGATGCAAAACTTAAAAAATACACCTTTATTTCCAAATAAAATATTGTCGCCATACATTGTGATAGGGACATAATTTTAACGGTGTAATAACCGGGACATATGGACAAATACAATACGTGAGTTTTAATTATGAGGCATGTATTATTTTAAAACTATAATGGCTGAAAAATAATGAATTTTTTTCAGTTTTTTTTCTTATTCTTCCTGTTAAAATACATTTACAGTAAAGTGGCTCTTAGCAAAATGTACCCCCCAAAGAAAGCCTAATTGGTGGCGGAAAAAACAAGATATAGATCAGTTCATTGTGATAAGTAGTGATAAAGTTATAGGCTAATGAATGGGGGGGTGAACATTTCTCAAGTGAAAACGACGGAACGCGAATGGGTTAAGAGCTACCCACTTTTACTCTGTTTTATTCTATAAAATCATTTTTTATACATCATGTGAGGGGGCAGAGGTCAAATAACAAAGAATTATTTATTTGCGATGTGGCATCATTTCAACGGTTATATATCTATGGCCAATACACAAAATGGCCGATTTGCTACAGCCAGCTCAAGAAGTACTTCGTTCCTTTGGACTTTGGCCAGCCAGAACGTGACCTGACAAGAGCCAGCCAGGCAAGTCCAAAAGTAAGGCTTTTTTATGCAGTGCGGCAGCAAAGAAGCATACAGCATCACTGTGTCGGCATTTTCAATCACTGGCCCAGGCTCCTCCCCCTGAGCCTTGCTCCCGAGTTGCTTCCTATTATGGCCGACCTAAGTCCGAAAAAGTAAGTGGGACACAATTTGTTTTGCATATTGGCTGCAGTGGCTGGCTAGACATCAGGTTCTGGCCGTAACATATACACTGATAAGCCTAAATACTAATGTTATGTAGGCTACCCTTGTGCTCCCCAATTAGCTCTGACCAGTCAAGGTAAAGAATCCACAAGACCCATGAAGCTGGCACATAGACTATAACAGACTTTTTGTACTGTAAGTTGCAGAATGATGCCTCCATGGTTAAAGTGAACCCGAAGTGAAAATAAACCGATGAGCTAAACTATTGTGTTTATCCTCCTACTCCTAAAAATGACTTTTTGTTGTCTCTGCTCAGTGGCAGCCTATTAAGTATCCGAGAGTTAGAAATAGGTCAATAGTTCATGAATTTTATCTCCCCCTGCTCTCAGAAGTTGTATTCTGCCAGGAAAATTTTTATGGCTTTAATTTGCTTATCAGTGATGTTTACTATATTTCCTGGCAAGGTACCGACAAGACAGAAGCTGTCACTTCCATGCCTACAAATTTAGGCAGCAAAATAAAACAAGTAAAACATCCTGGTTATTAATCTGTTTTGCACTGTACATACACATGTTTATCTCATTATGTCTCCTCAGGTACACTTTAAGACTTGCTTTTCCAGCACATCCAGCATATGTTTATTAAACTGAAATCTGTCAATTATGAGGTCAATATGATTATTCAAACTACGGTAGATAACTTTCTTCCATTGCTCCATGGACCCTCTGTCACATAGATAGTATTATGTTTTTAGCAATGTGGGCAACTGCAGTTTATATCTGGGACTGGACTAAGCACAGTAGCTTTTGCTACAATTGTAGCCTTGTTGTTTGTTCACTGGTTTCCATTACTAGGACCAATTTTTGATAGGTGCTGACCACTGTATGCCAAGAATACAAAGAAGCTATAATTACCTGATTCACTAATGTAAAGGACTGCAAATTGCTTAGTACATTGTTGCAGCCTTGATTGTGAAGCAGGATCACATCTTTCCTAGGCAGTTATATGGTAATGAATTACACAGAACTGCAGTCTCCTGTGGCTTTGTTCCCATCAATACCTGTGATTGACGCCACTGAAATCAATAAGGACCAGTTCACTTGCATGCATGTTTCCTTATTTATTGTTACTGTACTGTCTTCCAATGCCTGATGAGCACTTATGTTTACTATTCGCATGTGCATGGGTGTTCATGCAAAGAGTTTATAAAGTTGTAATAAGAAGAAAGACAAAGTTAACTAATTTTGCAACCATGCAGATTAGGTCGCTAGACTGCAATGAACAATGTTTCATAACTTGGTCAGTATGGGTAAAATTTCAGTACTCAGGAATACAAAAACATAGCTTCCTGAGGACTTATACTCAATTGTTAGTACTATCCTTTTCCTACATTTAACCTGTCTTTACTTTTCCCCCTCTTACAGGTACAGGGGGTAATTTCTCATGACTCTATGCATGAATGAACATATGATGTTTCTATAGGGTTTTTTTCTTTGGTGATTCTTGTAATGGGCAAGAATACCTAGGTAAGAAGTAGGGAGAGACCGGGAGCCCAATGGTGCAGTATCGTCAGGTATAGGGAGGATAAACTCATATAAATATATACTCACAAAAGTAGGTTGCAGTTCCTGCAACCACCGTAGAGCCTGCAGGGAATTAAAGATCCCTGCTTGGTACTCCAGGTCCTGCTGAATACTGGATGGTTGATCTCCTGTAGTACAATAGACTTTCCAGAAAAACTGCAAAGCTATTACCTCCAAAGGAGGTCTGACTGGTAATGGGTCGGATGGAGGAGCCCAATGTGTGTTCTATTTTAGTATTTTTAAATAAAAAAAATATAATAAAAAGAGAGGTAATTGCTTACCTCTCCAGAAGATATAGACACCAGTTCAAATGGAAAAAAAGTTTTTATGCAAAAAGCAATCTGTCCAGATTGCTTTTTTTATTCAAAAACCAAGTTTTTATTCAAAAAAACAGATTGCTTTTTGAATAAAGCCTTTTTTTCCAAATGAATTGATGTCTATATCTTCTGGAGAGGTAAGAAATTACCTCTCTTTTTATTATATTTTTTTATTTAAAAATACTAAAATAGAACACACATTGAGCGCCTCCATCCTACCCATATGATGTTTCTATGTATTTGTTTTACTATTATACTTCTGATTCACATTGGGGGCAACATTATTTTAATGAGAAAGCTTAAACATAACACACCCAATTGTATTAACCAATATGTTGAGTATTATGTCCAATATGGAATTCACTTTTTCTCCTGAGATTTCTCCTAGGTGTTTCAAACTTGTCAATAAAATGCCTTGTAAACCACCAGCAAGCAGGAAAATACTCAAAATAATTTTGATAGTACTTTGCCACCTATTTTTTGGTACTTTTCCATTGCAAAGTCCTGAAAAGTTATTATAAATTGAAGCTGAGAAATGATCTCCTTGGAGAAAACTCAGTAGAAAAAGTTAATTGCATATGGCCCTATGTCACAACTGATACTTACAGCCTTATGTCTGGGCTACTCATTACTGTATAATGTATGCACATTCCATGTTTTTCTAATAAATCTTAATTGTGGATAAAAAAAAAGATTAGGTTGCTAGAAGGCAAGAGCAAGTGAGCAACAACCTCCATCCAATGGCCAATACTAACCTACATGGCCTTTAAAGAGGAACTCCAGTGAAAATAATGTAGTAAAAAAAGTGCTTCATTTTTTTACCATAATTATGTATAAATGATTTAGTCAGTGTTTGCTCATTGTAAAATCTTTCCTCTCCCCGATTTACATTCTGACATTTATTACATGGTGACATTTTTACTGTGGGCAGGTTATGTAGCTGCTCCTAGCTGTTTTGGCTGTTAAAGACAGCTGTAAACAGCCATTTCCTGTCTGTGAACATTGTTACATTGTGGCAGTTTGCCCAGAGTACCGCGGTACTCAGAGCTTCTTGTGGGAGGGGTTTCAGCACAAAATCAGTCATACAGCGCTCCCTGATGGTCTGTTTGTGAAAATCATTATATTTCTCATGTACAAGGGGGTATCAGCTACTGATTGGGATAAAGTTCAATTCTAGGTTGGAGTTTCTCTTTAACAATGGGGAGGAAGGAGGCGTGGGTACGGGATGTAACAAAACCTCTTCCTTTGTACAGCGTTCTTGTTACAATGTTAAAGTGGATCCGAGATAAAAAAACTTACTATAACAAGTAACTTGTCTATATATGTTACCTAAAGTTTAGATAGTTTACACAGCAAATCTAGCTGCAAACAGCTTTAATAGAATGTGATTGATTATTCCTGTGATACAATGACAGCAGCCATGTTGTTTGTAAACATTACGCAGAGGCAGGCTTATCTGCATCTTGAGCAAAAAACCTAATCCCCCTCCTCCACGCTCCTCCCCTCTGCCTCTGAAATCTCTGGCTAGTAATACCTCCCCCTCCTCCTGCCCAGACTGAGCTCCTATGAGCCCTTGCTACTGTCTGAAAGTGCCTTGGCTCTCTGAAAACCTGTGGGCGTGGCTTGTTTAGTTTATAGGGAATTAAAACAAAAACAAAAAAGTATTTGGCTTAAGGAATGCCCTATAAACAATAGGAAATGAACACAATTATGCAATGAGTAAAAGTTCATCTTGGATCCACTTTAAGGCATAATCTTTTTAACACTGCTAGCTCCCAGTAAGATGTGGGGGTAATACGATGGGGGAAGTATGGAGGCTCGGATTGTTTGATCTCTATTCCTGTGCCAATACAGCCCATTTTTTTTTATTAATGGGGAGAATTTGACATTTTGATGCTTCCTGAAAATGGATTTAGATGTGTAAAGTGTGTTCTCTTTGCACTAGGGCTAGAACCGAGTATGCTCCCAATTTGGTATGATGTGTTAAATGTCTGCTTGTTGTGTCATGCATTGCAGAGGTTAATGCACAGGCCAATTTGGCAGACACCACCTTGTACTGGCTTGCAGAAAATCGGGCAGTTTATTTAGTAAACTTAGATTCTCCATTTTAACAAAATTAGTGTTTTTTTATTATTATTCGTGATACACATTGTATCCCTGAATTTCAGAGTGCAAAGGTTAACGTTTGTATACATTTTCATTGTGTGCATAAAATGTCGATAAAATATTGCTTAAAATACTGATATTCCACTATTCCACACTGTAATCTCTATTTTTACGCGATTTTTGTATCGCTTAAGTTTTGAAGTTTGTAAGGCCACCATGATTAACACAGTAATCGCTGTGCCCTGTATAGAGTGGGGAGATCCATTGTTAACCCAATCACATACGTAGTGCCTGCTGCATTTTTTCTGCATTTATGATTGGGTTAAATGAACGGGAGCGCATGCAAGTCGCATAGCAAACAAGGTGCTTTGTGATTTGCTATTTAAAAAATTTCCTGCATTTTTTTTTACGTCGGAAATCAAAATCACACCCATATTTATTTAATTTATTTATTTATTTATATAGCGCCGACATATTACGCAGCGCTGTACAGAGTATATTGTCTTGTCACTAACTGTCCCTCAGAGGGGCTCACAATCTAGTTCCTACCATAGTCATATGTATGTATCGTGTAGTGCATGTATCATAGTCTAGGGCCAATTTTAGGGGGAAGCCAATTAACTTATCTGTATGTTATTTGGGATGTGGGAGGAAACTGGAGTGCCCAGAGGAAACCCACGCAGACACGGGGAGAGCATACAAACTCTTTGCAGATGTTGACCTGGCTGGGATTCGAACCGGGGACCCAGCGCTTGCAAGGCGAGAGCGCTAACCACTATGCCACCATGCTGTTGCGAAATGTGCTGAAAAAACAACAGAAAATCACGACAGCACCACGATTGTGATTTTCTGTGTGGAAGGGCCCCTTAGGGACTTGAAGGATCAGAGAGGAGAAACGTCTTAGCACACATAGCAGTGGTATGAATTTATTTCTTCTTGGTATAAGTCTGCAATAAAGACATATCTTGTAATGCAGTTTTCACCGAATGTAATGTCTATGTTCTTTACCATCATATCTTCAGTTTATATTGGTCAGGTTTACTTCCAGGTCACTGTAGGGTTTCCTTTAAGGCCACTCCTATGCAAGAAAGAAAACCCCCTTGTAAAATACTTCTATTATTCTTTTGTGTGTTATTTTATATCAAGGAATTTATGTCTATCTGCAGAAACTAGATGTATAAAAAGAGAAAAAAAATCTCTGGTTTTATTTGTAGTAAGCCATTTTTCTCCCTTTCTCCTTCTGATTACAAGCTTGACCTTCGGGAGACAATAATTCCCCGCTGTGATCTTCTTCCAGGAACTCCAGTTACTCAGGTTCTTTTTAGAGTTCTGTTTTCAAGTGATCGATTTTTCCATGCCCTGTGATTGAGCTGTAGTAAGTCTGATTCCAAGTTAAATGCCCTAAAGTCACTGGGAAAAACACACACACACACACAAGCAGTTTCTTTAGGTCATCAAAAAGAATATAACAAAACTATCACAAGAATCGGCAGTAAAACACTAGTAAAAACGTCCAAATAGAAATTCAGCTGATGGAAGTGATTTGGACTGTGGCTATTGCAGAAGTTTTCCTATGTAGGTGTCTGAATGTTGACTGACTGCTTTATTTAAACGTCAAAAGGTGTGCTGAAGCTACACAGAGGATTAATAATTCATGTACATTTTAGCAAGTCTTTCTTTATTGTATTTTACTGTTACAGCACTTGATTTTTTTAGAGCAGTAATAGAACTCCGAGGTGAGAATGTAGTTTAGAGCATCTTTTAAGTGACCTTTTAGGATTGAAGAGTTTTTCTTAAAGTGGAAGTGAACATTCATAGTTTGCAGTACATATTCAGCTCCATATCTAGTTACAGGTGCTGGAGGGTGATGGTAATATTTAACACATACTTACCTTTCATAAATGTTCTGTAATCTCTTGCCCCAAGTCCTTGTCTGTGCTGCCATTGCTGCAGATTTGCCCAATACAGGGGTTGCTAATAAGCACACCCATGTGACCTGCTCCTAGCCAATCTGTGGCATACGTATGATGACTCACCCTGCTGCCGCTGAAATTCCCGGTGGCGTAAAAAACTATTCCCCTTTCGAGTCGTAGCAACTCAGAGGAAGAAGTAATTCATGATCCACCGATCACCGGAACCCCAAATTACCCGTGTGCGGGCCGTGGACTATAGCACTAGTGCTGTAGTGGTGTCCAACTCAGGTGCCACGTGGCCAGTGCCGTACACCAAAAGCACCCCATTTTAAAGGCGTAGTCTTTGAAGTTATCATCCTTATCTGTACTTCCTTGCTTTGTGAATTCTTGACCCAGGATACAGTATGTAACGCCATTGGTGAAATGTATAAACCAGTGATTTCCACCCAACCCTCAAGGTCCACCACCAGTGCATGTTTTGTGTAAGTCCACAGAGGTAGTTAATAAGCACTGCTGATGCACTAATTACCCCACCTGCCAAATGTGTAGTGTTGGTGGCCTTTGAGGACAGGGTGTGGAAACACTGGTCAAAACATTCTACAGGTCAGCGACTCATTAAATAGTGGAGAAACAATAAGGAGACATTATGTGCCTGCCTTTTCATCCCTCACTAAACTGCTCCCAATGGCCAGCTGTCACCATATCTAGTCATGTCATATTGGTGACAGGATTAGTGGGCACTGGTTTGTTTGCAGTTGGCCAAAGGGAGCTGTTTAGTGAGAGTTAAAGGGGAAGTCACAATTTACAACCCCAGCCCGAATCTCACTCAATTAACAGCTGGACACAGGTTAGCTTTGACTGCCAATAATTGTGCCCTCACCAGACATGCCAATGACTATTTATATTAGCCGAAAACTGTTTGGCTACGTAGAAGGAAAGGATCTCTGGTATTTGAAGGACTCAGAGCTTATTAATTAAAAATATTTTATACATACTTGGGGCTTCCTCCAGCCCCATCCGCTCTGATCGCTCCCACACCGTCGTCCTCCACTGCCCGCAGCTTCGGGAACCTGGTCCCGTCATTGACGTCAGCGGAGGATGGCGACGTGGGAGCGATCGGAGCGGACGGGGCTGGAGGAAGCCCCAGGTATATATAAAATCTTTTAATTATTCAGCTCTGGTACACTTTAATACGTAACTGTACCTGTTATAAAGTTGCTATGTGTATAACTATTTTAAATGTAACTGATTTAAATGACAAATGTGCTTGGGTGTGCCAAATTGTAATCACTTTATTAGTCTTTGCCTGGACCATCTTGTCAATGTTGTCAGTCCACATCATTAACTATCTACCCTAGTCGGACAGGAAGGTCTATCCTTTCTCTGATGTGGTGGATGAGCATTTGTCTGCTGCCCAGTAACTATGCTGCATTACTTCACTTGTTCATGGAAAGCATTTTTGCTGTTGAGCAGTAGTGATGGTCATGTCTAGGAGAACTCATGGAAAACCATATGATCAGTTTGGTCAGGTGATAGATATTTTAGTCTCTGATTTGCTAGTCAGGATCATATGCTAAAGCAGGATGTGATCACAGCAAATCAGAGCTTTGCAAAACTATCAGCTGATCAAACAAATCACATGCTGTTTTATCCGTTCTCCTACACATGGCCATTACTATTGAGCAGCTTGTAGTGTAGTGTTCACAATGTTTAAAACCTGATGCAATTCAAATTTGTGTACCTCACTACTCATTGGATGAAATGCAGATATGTTTCAGGGCATGAGGTGTGGATTACCTTTTTCAATAACGTTTCACCTATCCTTTTCAAGAGTACACGTCTCTTTGCTGTAGCCAGGAGCCATGTCTGAATGTGCTGCCGCTTCTGCTATTGGGTAGGCAACAGTAATTGTGGATGTGTAGGGACCTTCAACTCTCAATAAAACAATTTTTCTTGAACTTCTATATGTGCTGAACCTTTTAAGAATATCCTTTTGCTTGTAGAGAGGCTATCCTGACATGATGAATAATGTGATATTTTTGTATTATATGAGAAACCACATGGTCAGTGATTGGTAATTCATTTTTTATGTCTATTTCCAGACAATTGCTGCACCCGCTCCGTATGCAGGAGAGACAAACTGCCAGTGTAAAGCTCCTCATGAGAAACTAACCATCTCTCAGGCACGCACAGGAACACCAGGTGAGCCTTTTTCTTTCCCTAATACATTTTTAAATGCAGGATATTTTGCATAGTTATCAAGGTTGAAAAGGGATAGTCACCTGCAACTTGCATTGTATTTTGTACAAAAAATATTGAACCTTTTATAGTGGTTATTTCACTAGAGTCAAGTCCACTGCCTGCCTTTCTTTTAAAGTGACTTTAGATATTTTGCCACTTCCTGTTAGACCTTATTCTCTTTTTAAAATGATGTACTATATGCACTAGAACCAGTTATGATGGAAAGGTAGTCCACATTTTTGGAATCCTTACAGTGAATAACCCTTTAACAGCTGCAGGGTTAACCTTTTTCCTCTTCAAGTGATACACAAACATTTTTATAAATATCTGAAAACCGGAAAATTGTTTAAAGAGAAACTCCAACCAAGAATTGAACTTTATCCCAATCAGTAGCTGATGCCCCCTTTTACATGAGAAATCTATTCCTTTTCACAAACAGACCATCAGGGTACGCTGTCTGATATTGTGGTGAAACCCCTCCCACAAGAAACAAGAAAAGTACGTACTCTTGGCAGTTTCCTGTCTGTGAACCTTGCTGCATTGTGAGAAAAAGCTGTTTACAGCTGTTTCCAACTGCCAAAAAAGCATGCAGGAGCTACATCACCTGCCAATAGTAAAAATGTCACCATGTAATAAATGTCGGAATGTAAATCAGGGATTTAAAAGATTTTACAATGGGCAAACACTGACTAAATCATTTATACATAATTATTTTAAAAATGAAGCACTTTTTTATCACATTATTTTCACTGGAGTTCCTCTTTAAGGCTTAACGAGAAACTCCGACCAAGAATTGAACTTTATTCCAATCAGTAGCTGATATCCCCTTTTACATGAGAAATCTATTCCTTTTCACAAACTGACCATCAGGGGGCGTTGTATGGCTGATAATGTGGTGAAACCCCTCCCACAAAGAAATTCTGAGTACATACTCTTGGCAGTTTCCTGTTTGTGAACCCTGTTGCATTGTGGGAAATGTCTGTTTACAGCTGTTTCCAACTGCCAAAACAGCAAGCAGCAGCTACATCACTTGTCAGCAGTAAAAATGTCACCATGTGATAAATGTCAGAATATAAATCAGGGATTTAAAATATTTTACAATGGGCAAACACTGACTAAATCATTTATACATAATTATTGTAAAAATGAAGCACTTTTTTTATTACATTATTTTCACTAGAGTTCCTCTTTAAAGAGAACCCGAGGCGGGGTTCTTACATCGCAATCCGCATACAGAGGCTGGGTCTGTCTATAGAGCCCAGCCTCTGTTGCTAGTTAGTTTCCTCCAAAGCCCCCCCTGCGCACTGTCAGACCCCATAAAACACAGCCGCGCTATGCGATTGTGTTTACCTCACGAATGTCAGTTTCGGCTGCTCCCCTGCCTCCTGAATCGCTCCGGGCCCCGCCCGCATCCCTTCCCTCCAATCAGCGGGGAGGGAAGGGATGTGGGCGGGGACCGGAGCGATTCAGGAGGCGGGGGAGAGCGGAGACTGACATTAGTGAGATAAACACAGCCGGCTGCGACACGCTGCGTGTCGCCAGCGTGGCTGTGTTTGATGGGGTCTGACAGTGCGCAGGGCAGGCTTTGGAGGAAACTAACTAGCAACAGAGGCTGGGCTCTATAGACAGACCCAGCCTCTGTATGCAGATTGCGATGTAAGAACCCCGCCTCGGGTTCTCTTTAAAGAGGAACTGTATTGAAAATAACATAATAACAGAGGGAGATATTGCTTCCAAGGCAGTTGGAAAAAGCAGTTACTTCCCACAATGCATTGAGGTTCACAGACCGCAAACTGTCAGGACAAGCTCCTGACATCACACTTTGGGAGGAGTTTCACCACAATATCAGCCACACAGACCCCCCACCCCGATGATCTATTCGAGAAAAGGTAAAGATTTCTCATGGGAGAGGGAGTATCAGCTACTTAATGAATTAAGTTCAATCAAGTGAACACATTTTCCTTTTGGGATATTTATGTGTTTTACTACTGATAATATCCATCTTACTCCTCTCTTCTTTATTTCATAAAATCTAGTTCACCTTGCCTTTCCAAGTATGGGTTGCCATGCTTCATAGGTGTTTAGCGGCCATTCCATGTGCAGTTTCCTGTTCACAAATATATTGTGAAGGCCAAAACTGAAGTGCTGCCCTATTACTGCTTCCTGTAATGGCTTTCTGCCTTGCTCCTATACCTTATCTGAGCAACTTATTGACATTGCATGTTTTTACGGTAATCTACAAAGACACCTAGATCGTTTTCTGTTATGGATTAATGTAATTTAATTACATGTAAATGATATGCAGCATGCATATTTTTAGCCCCAAGTGCATAACTTTACAATTATCCACGTTGAACCTAATTTACCATGTAATCAACCAATCATTTACTTTATTTAGGTCACTTAGTAAATTGGAGGCATTTTCCATTGATTATATGTGCACTACAGGTTTCTGTGACGTGCCAACACAGAAACAATACATGTATGTTCTTCTTTAAACAGGAACTGTAACCAAGGATTGAATTTCATCCCAATCAGTAATTGATAACCCCTTTCCCAGGTGAAATCCTTACCTGTTCTCGAATAGATCATCAGGGACGTCTGTAGGACTAATATTGTGGAGAAACCCCTCCCACCGTGTGATGTCAGGACCTAGGTCCAGATAGTTTCCTGTCTGTGAACCTTGTTGCATTGTGGGACATAACAGCTATTTCCAGCTGCCAAGCAACCAGTATCTCCCTTTGTGCATATGTATATTTATTTTAAAAAAAAAGCTTTTATCCTATTGCATTGTTGGGGTGTATGGTTATAGATAATGGCAGTTGGTGCCGTCTGTTTTTTTTTCATGTCAGCTAGTTGTACAGATGATTACGTGCAGGCTCATTGTGAATCAAACAGTATGGAAATCAATTAACATACCACTCATTGTGTCTAGATTAACTGAAAAAAAACGTAGAGGAAATTAGTGGTGGCAATGCTAACACAATACCATCTACATTGCTTTTTTGACACTGTCAATTCACTTTCCTCAAAATAGTGCCTGATACCTAATAGCAGATCTTGCTGGTGTCTGGCTGCCTGTCACAGCTTTGTGTATGGCCCTATTACTGTATAAGGATCAAGGGGAGACTGTACATAAAGCAGCTTGTGACTGCCAAACAGTGCCCTCTTGTGGCCCAACAATGAGAATTGTGACTGCTAAGTGTTGCTAACCCTTGATTCTGGGAGTAAAGCCACTGCTACCAGGTTTCAGGGACCATTACATGAGGGCAAGGGAAGTCTGCAGACAACAGTTAAAGCATTGTGATTCATATGGTATACTTATTTATTTCCTACATTCATACTGTAATAGAGTGTGCATATCATATGAAGAACATGCAACAATCATTTATAGCTGTAAAGTTTACAAACTATTGTTCCTACCACAGTCTATAGCTAGTTAATCAGCAGAACACACTTTACTAAATATAACGTCATGAATACAATTGCTTGTTTTTGCCAATATTACTTTATAAATAATGTAGCTAGTGTTTGCCCATTGTAAAATCTTTCCTCACCCTGATTCACATTCTTAAATTAATTACACACAGCGACATCTTTACTGCTGGCAGGTGCATCACTGCAGAATGTCTGTTTACTCCTTGTTCTGAAGCCAGCAGAAATAATACCTGGTCTCCCAGAATGCCTTGGGAGGAGAATTATGCATTGCTTAATAGCCTACGCTATAACATTACTGGAAGGATGGGGCTACATACCAATATTCAGATACAGGAAGTCTGATGGACAGGATCATTTGCATAGTGGGTATTATGAATAATTTACTACATTCTACTATATGGCACTACAGTGCTTTTTTTAACCTGTCCTAATGTTATGAACAGAGAGGAAAGGTTTGCACATTTAAATAGGTGTACAAGACAATTTGATTTTCTTGTTACATAAATATACTAGACAATCATTTCTGGGCAAAAATCCCCATTCTTATCATATGCACATTCCTCTAGCATTCCCAGTACATAATGGCAAAAGGCAGATCCATTAACCGGTAGTACAATACTACATTCCTAGGAGTCAAGGTGCGATCAGCCGGATGGATGAGGTTGGGCACACTCAGTGTTCAGGGCAATTTGTTGTTCTTGCTGCCTAAGGTACAAGTACAGGACACATGTTCTGGGGGTGCAAAGGTCCTCTTTCTCGGTATCTGCAGCAGCTAATAGCTAAAAGGAATGCATATACATATAAAAAGAGCCCCAAGAGATAGCCGCTAGTAGAATGTTGGTAAAATTACCTTCCTGGAGCACCTCCTAGAGGATGGGTTGATGGAATTTTAACCCAGAGCCGTACAGTAGAAAAACTTATAATTACTTATCTTCTAACTTAAAGAGGAGCTTTATCAAAAAATAGTAGTAGGGGAAAAAATAAATTAAGACATTGCAAAGTGAGAAGTTAAAAAAAAAAACAGAAGAGAGATCAAGAAATAATTGATATTTGCAATGTAATGTGTTCATGTTGTTTGATTCACAATGTGGAAGTGTATTTTTACAATACGCTTCCGTGCACTTGCGCATACACGAAACAGGAAGTGACGCAGGAGTGCGTCACATCCTATTTGGACAGATGCCAGATAGGGAACTCCGTGTATTAACTTAGTGTTTCCTGAAGGCCTGTTTTTTGGCGGTGCAGTGCGGCAGTCGATTTGTAGTGTGAAACCAGCCTAAGTATTATTGCAAAAAGTAATCACCTCATTCGTTCAGAGGATCTCCCAAACCTAGTTCACGCCTTCATCACATCACAGCTGGACTATTGCAAGGCCCTCTATAAAGACCTACACCGCCTGCAGCTAGTACAGAATGCTGCTGCAAGACTGTTAACAAGCCATCCCGACCATTGCTACATAACACCAATTTTTTGGCTCACTGCACTGGCTACCCATGAAATGGAGAATCCTTTTTCAAAATTGTCATGCTAACATTAAAATCCCTATATACCCTAGGCCCTTGATACCTGATGGATTTGTTGCAACTGTGTCACACATCCCACAACCTTTAGATCAAAAAGATCCAATAACTTGACCACCCCCAGAGTTCAACTAAAAACCGTTGGAGCCAGAGCTTTCTGTTATGCTGTCCCTACCCTTTGGCTTGCCTTGCCAAATGTAAGCAAGACAGTACCAGCCTTGGAAACATTTCAATTAAAACTGCAAGGCCATCTGTATAGTCTGGCATTTATGATCACATAACTTTTCCCCCTGTACACATCACTATGTACTGATCTAAGACAAGCTTATGTGCTTTGGGTCCTACAGGAGAAAAGCACTTGTTTCATTATTGTTTTTTGCAGGTTTTGGTTCACCATATCAATTGTTATATATATGGACTGCTTTGGGGGGCTCATTGTAAAACTTGCACTGGAGCCATAGTTCCTTAGCTACGCCACTGTGGCTCAGTGATGTGCTCATGACTTGGCAGCGTTCTATATACCGTCCCCCTAATTACCTAATACTACACTACCACCCAACTCCATACATCCCAGACCCAAACAGCTAACCATGTATTTTTTCTTTTTTTCTTTTTTTTTTTATATAACTGTTGACCGACACTCTAGACTCTCTTATCACTAAGAAATAATACACAGCACTCCAGGTCTTTATTTGGAGTGATACTTTATTGTCGGCCACAGCTAAACACACATCAGTATAAAAACTATAATAAAATATAAACATAAACAAAGTGCATCAAAACATTAGTGCAATAAACATTGAACAAAATTCCCACAGTTCTTCATCCCCTCCTGCTATCTGGTGGCGACCGAGGAGTCCCCCCACAAACTTGGCACAACACATCAAGCATGAAACCAGACCCCCGGCCACGTAGCCTGACCCGGGGGTCCCCTGGGCTAACATGCCAACTCGTGCCAACCAATGATGTAAATAACCATACCACCAATCCACTTTGCATCTACATGTGCAAACCCCATTTTCCACTTTGACCCCTCGGTCCCGTTGTTTGCCTCCTCTAAAAGCAGAAGGGAACCGCCGCCACTCCAAGCCAGCACCTCACTAAAGCCAGACACCTCACTAAAGGCGCGCCCGCCACAACTCATAGGCCAATTCAATCTGCTCCTGGAGTACCAAATTGAAGATATCAAGCCCCATATCATTCAAATGTACCCCATCCGGGCGGAAATACATGGCTTTTCCCTCCAAGCTCACATGACGGGCCACCAAGTCCCACTGCTGTACCGCAAATCTTGCCATCTCCCTATTGACCTTGATCCTGGATCTGTCCATAGCATGATGGCTGCGGGCATACCACCAATCAAACCTGGGAATCATTTCCGACCATATGATACGTACCTTCGGTACCAGCTCCCGTATGGCTAAAAGATCCTTCTTCATGTCCTTAATCAAGCCCCTCATGGGACGCTGACCCATATCATTCCCCCCAGCATATACTACTAGCACATCTGGCCACGGGTTCGCCAATAGCTGTTCCTGAAACTGGGACCAAAAATCCCTCCACTGCAGCCCCCTAACCCCATGCCAGAAAACCCAAATGTTACCCTCGTCTAAACCCCAACTGTCGACCCGACCTTCTTAGCTCCACCCGTTTTGCTGCCCAAACCATCTCCCAGCACCTGTAAAGAAAATCAACAAGCACACATAAGCAAACTGACCCAACCGCCAAGTTCCCCCCCCCCCCCAAACCAGAACCTAATATCAAAACAGCCTACCCCCTGTTAACCCCTCCCTCCCCTCCCCTCCCCCCCCCCCCATCTAACTAGCCTGCTCTGTCCTGCCTGGACGAACGTACGACCGAAACATACTTGATTGCCACCTCCCAATTTTTCTAACCCTCTCCTCTGACAAACCTAAATGCGCCGCTTCCGTAGCTGCCCCGATCCTAAAGGAATGAGACGCATATTCCTTGCTACTCACGCCAATCCGCCCCAAACACTTCTTCATGACTGCCACAAACTGGAATCGCAACAATACAGTTACATCCGCATGTAGCAGCAAGCGCCCCCCTACTGCCGGGGCGCCTCGCCATGTATTCCCTCCACAGTTTTAATGGGCAGATGTTACATCCATGAAGTGGGTACAACAACAATTTGCCCCCTTTCCCTAACTGATCCGTCTTTGATTTACTGATCCTAACCATGAGTGCATCCCCTTGTTCCCATACATCATCCCGCTCCAAACCTCCCTCTCCCTTTTTGTTGGCACTGATCAATTCTCCCACCCTTAATGCTGTGAAAAAAGCTAACGCAAACGCCAAGCGAAACAGCCCAACCTCATAATCAGAAACGCAAAGGTTTGGAAGCTCCCGGAGCATGCGTTCCAAAATGTCCCATGTAACTGGCCATCGACGATCCATGACTTTATGATTCTTCCTCCATCCCTTTAATGCCTGTCGCACAGCAAACCCTTTCCCACACAGTTTGGCCAAGAAAGCTAACGCTGCCACCTTTTTGTCCAAGGTAGCCGGAGACACCCCCCTTCCATCCAGTGACCTAACATCCAAATAAACAAATCTTCCCGCTCAGCTGCATTATCACCAAAAGACCACTGCTTCTCCCACATGAACCAGTCGGACCAGACCTTGTTGTATGCCGTCCACGTCGAGGGGGCCACCGATTTTTGAATCCATGTCCACAAACCCCCTGAATCATGGCCCACATGGACTCCGGGCACTGCTCCCCCACTTGACGAGCGTGTGGAGCCAGGGTCCTGAAGCGATCCCACTGGAAACGAGATAACGCATCAGCAATCTCGTTTTGCTTCCCAGGGATATGTACAGCTTTAAAATGAATATTACAATTTAAGCAAACTAGAACAAATCTCCTCAGCACCTTAATTACTGGACCCGATGAAGACGACAGAGAGTTGATAGCCGTCACCGCCGCCGTGTTGTCCGACCGAAAACACACTGCCTTGTTACTCGGCTCCCCACCCCATAATTCCACCGCTACCCACAGTGGGAAAATATCAAGAAAAGCCAAGTTTTTTATCAAATCGGATCCTAGCCAGTCCGCAGGCCATCTCTGGGCACACCATTTTCCTGAGAAGAACACCCCAAATCCCACTGACCCCGATGAATCAGTGAACAGCTCCAGGCTGTCCAGGTCCCTGAAAGGATCCTGCCAGTAAGCCAATCCGTTATAATGTAACAAAAATTCCCTCCAGACTTCCAAGTCCGCTTTGTGCTCTTTGTTCAGCCTGATGAAGTGGTGAGGTTCTATCACCCCACAAGTAGCTAGTGATAACCTCCTTCAAAAGATCCTGCCCATTGGTAAAACCCTACATGCGAAACTTAATTTCCCCAGCAATGACTGAAGCTGCCGCAAAGTCACCTTCTTTGCCCCCAACACCATCATGACCTCCTCCAGCAACCCTTCCAATGTATCCGCAGGCAGCTGTCAGACACCCTTGACCGAATCAATTTCTATACCTAGAAAAGTCATCACTGCCCCCGGTCCTTCCGTTTTGTCTGACGCCACCGGGACCCCAAATTCCCGAAAAATCTCAATCATCCCCCGCAATACCAACTCACAAATACGAGTTCCCTTGGGCCCGACGCAAAAGAAATCATCTAAATAATGTATAATTGCCATGATGCCAGTCCTCTGTTGCACCACCCATTCTCGGAATGAACTGAACAATTCAAAGAATGAGCAGGAAATTGACCATCCCATCGGCAAACATCTATCTAGATAAAAACCCCCATCAAAATAGCATCCGAGTAACCGTATACTGTCAGGATGTACGGGAAGGAGGTGAAAAGCCGACTCAATGTCGGTCTTGGCCATGAGGCCCCAGGCCCTGCCTCCTGAACCATCCCAACAGCGGAGTCAAAGGACGCATAATGGACCGACGAAAGCTCCGATGGTATCCCATCATTCACCGACCCCCCTTTGGGGTATGACAAATGATGTATCATCCGAAATTTCCCGCATTCCTTTTTTTGGTACCACCCTGAGAGGGGACACAATCAATCTCGCAGTTGGTGGCTCGGAAAAGGAGCCCGCCATCCTTCCCAAAAGTACCTCCTTTGCCAATTTTTCCCGGACCACTGGAGCATGTTCCCTGGTTGACTACAGGTTTTTGGTGTGTATGGCGAATCCCGAAGCCGACGAAGGAATTATAAAGCCCTCCGTAAAACCTAGCAATAATGCCGCAGCTGCCTTCTTATTAGTGTAGCCCCCTAGCCAAGGGGCCATCTCCCTGACCTTAACCACTAAATCCCTTGGATCTCTTAAAACATCGTGTCCCCATGTGCAGTCCGTTACAGAAAGAGCATTTATGTTGGAACCAACAGCTTGCTCCAAACTTGCATTGACTTTCGTTAAAGGCCCAACAGAGACCGCGCTTCCCCGATCCTGAAACCCCGGCAGCCGCCGGGGTGGAACTCCCTGGAAATGACTGCTGTGCTCCCACGGTTGAATATAGGCTCCTCTTTGCATTCATAACCCGTAACCAAATGCCTATATCTTTGTGTCCCCTGTCCAACTCTGGCTGCACTGACACTGTTCGTCGTATCGCAGCCATGCCATTCCCCCATAAGTCTTGTAAGCTTCCCATATAGCAACCAAATAACTGAAAAACGCGGCACATTTTTCTGGTGTCTTCTCCCCTATTAGGCTGGCCATGATTGCAAAAGCCTCCATCCAATTACCAAATGTGCGCGGGATGAGCCGAAACCACCTACGGTCCTCATCCTCCTCCTTCCTGTGTTCCTTACCCTTGACCCACCTGTCAATGTTGAAGCGTTCCAACGGTAATAATGTGAAAATGTAAACATAGTCACGTTTTAACACCTTTTCCCTCACCTCCTGTTTCAAGTGGGCCCCAAAAGCCCCTCATAGCATGTATAAGCGTGCCCCTTCGCTAGATCAGAAATGGGCTCTGGTTTATCCAACTTCTATCTTTCTCCTTCGCCTATCCCAGCCTGCGCTTGTGACGAAGCCACCTCACTTGTCGCCGCCCCCTCAACAGATACTGCAGCCCCAGATAATGGCTCAGTGTTATTCGCCGCTACCCCCCAAACCTCTTACAGATTTGCTGCACCCCTGCCACCTAACTCACCTTCCCTTAACCGCTGTAAAAATGAACGCACACTCTGCAGCAAACCCTGTACCCCTTCCCCCCTTTGACCTCCCGCTACCATACCATGTCCATGTAACGTGTGTGTAGATACAGAAAGCATCTCAACTGCAGGACGCGCAGGTGTATCTGTCCTGCCGCCTGTCACGGTGCTTTGTTTCCCCGGTCCTGGAGTCTGGTCGTCCACGGATGTGGGCCGGGTCAGTGTCGCGGAGGGTGTAGCACTCCTCACGCGTCCTGCACCCGATTGATCCATCTGCAATGAAAAGGAAGCAGCAGGGCCAGCATGTACACTTGTACCGCCTGCCCCACCCAGCATCGAATCCTCAGCCAAGGGACTTGCCGCACGCATGTGATCCCCGGGGGCCACCAGGGTTTGCCCCTGAGGCAGCCCTGATGCTGATGTCGACCCTAAACCCCCCTTCCCTGCCAGGCCTGGGGCAGTGTTTTGAAAGTAAAACCCCCCCAGCCCTTGAGTAATAATGAATGGGCCCCCGAATGACAACGCCCCCAAATGACAACGCTCTGTGTCCCTTGTGCATGCAGGGGAGGGAAGTCCACATTCATGGCCACAGCTGAGCCATCCTGCGCCGCCCCCACCCCTCCAGACATGTCCCCCTGCATTAGAACCATCCATGCAGCTCCCTGTCCCACTGGCTGCAACCTGGTAGCAGCTCCCCCCGCTGGGGCCTGCTGTGCAGGAGCATTCTGAACGGCTGCCTGAGGACGCCCCCCTGCCTCGCGGCCGCCATTATGTGCGCTTCCTCCTGACAGTGCACCCACCCGGTTAAGCAATTTCTTCTTTCCCTTCCCTTACTCCTTCCCATCCCACCACCCACCTCAGAATCGCCTGCTGCGGGCGCCGCTTGTTCCGCCGGCCTGCCGCTGTGTTCAGACGCACCACCCTCCTCTGCGTCACCGCTCGTCCCCGCCACAGGCTGCTCCCCATGCCGGGATCGGGTAGGTGATGGCGATGGAGAGAGCCAGTCTGTTGGCCTCTTGGTGTGCTGTGGGTGGCTGGATGCCGCCAGACATCCGTCCTGCTGGGTGGCGGCTACGAGCAGAGACTCGAGCCAGCCCTCCCCCCCGCTGGGCTGCAGTGTCCTTCAAATGTCCATCCTGAATTCAATCACATTCCCTGGCTAAGGAAAGCAGCAGAGCAAACGATGTTTGCTCTCACTGCCAGCTAAGGAGGTACTGAGTACCTCCGGTTCACTGCCCCCTAACTTCCTGCCTCTCCCTTTCTCAAACCCCTCCCTGCCCTGCCTGTCACTAAACTCCCCTCACACTTAACTCTTTCAAACCCGGGTGTTAGTTCAGAGAACTAAGTGGGTCATGATGCCGCTGGGCTATTAGCACAGCGCATCGCTGGCTGATCACACAGATGACAAGAGGAGCCAAGAATAGCAGCCTCACATGCTACACAAGTTCTCATTTGGGAAGGAATTTCTTTGTTAGGTGACAAACAAATTACAGGCATATGAAAGAAGAATAGCCCTGGCTTTGTGATAATACAAATTGTATTGTGCCATGAAAATGCCTCTTTATAGTAGAACAGTTGATCCTGCAATTTCTTTCTGAATGATTGTGCTTTAATGGGCCACTGCATTATATCAAATCAAAATAGTGTACACAGACTTTCATCTTTTGTGATCACAACCAGCTGTTAGAAAAAACAACGGGGAGCCACAGATAAGCGAACCATGAAACACCCTCCTCTATATAGTCGAAATGATATATTAGCAGCAGAAAAATACATTACAGCAGAAGAGCTTAGGTAACAGCCTCAGGTAGAGGGGCTACTGCAGCGGGAATAAGAGGCAGGTGGATCCATTCATCTGTATGTGTTGGTTTGATGGCTGGCAACAGACTACAGTAATGGTCTCTGGTACACAAAGGCTTAGGGACAGTTCACACTGCAGGATAAAAAACCTGAAATGTCCAAACGGATCAGTTTTTAAAAGGCATCAGCTTTTCATCCGTGACCCTCCATTTACAGTTAATGCAACGCGTCTGTCGATGCAGAAAAAACACTCCCACCCCAAACCGGCAGTCCGTTTGGTGGAAAGGGCCGAATAGATCCTTTCCAATGGAGCAATGTGAACAGATCCTATTTATTAACATTAATCGCCTCATTAGGATCCGCTCGGTTCCACTAAACAGACTGGGTTTTTTTTATGCCAGTATGAACCGGACCTTCTTTATCAAGTCCAGTCCAAGAAAAAAAGAATGAGCGAAAGTCATAATTACAAACCGAACAAAAGCCTTGTTTTAATTAACAGCTAAAAACTCTGTTGCTCTCAGCAACTGCTCCACTTTTGCTCCAGTTTTGTTTTGGTTTGGTAAAATGAGTCCCCCATTTACTTATGTTGACTTACAGGAAGTGGTAAGGGTCTGTCACTGCTCTGTTCTGCCCCACTGGCATGCTAGATCCAGCAAGCCATTCAGGAACCATTCTTCCAAGCCTAAGTACTGAGGAGTAATCTCAGTGGTGCACTGCTGCAAAACAAAAAAAAACAAAAAAAAAGCAAAGTAGCAACCATCTACTGTATAGAAATAGTATTTAACAAACACAATTTTTATTTTGGTTTCAGGTTTTTTATTGTCGAAAGCAAAATGAAGAGTACAGTATAACAAAATACAATTTGTTCTTGAACAAAGAAACAAACAAATGAACATCATGTTTTGGTGGTCAAATCAACATAATACCAGGCTCATAAAAATAACAATTCACTGCTAGAAATTAACTCAGGGTTTAGCTAACATAGAGTGTGACGTGTCTAACATAGTTTGACATTGTGTCTTCCTCTCCAGTCCAACCAAGGCTGTCAGAAACAATTTTTTTTAGCTTATTGTGACTGCTCTACTTATCTCAAAGCAATACGGACCTAACTGATAAACTCTATTGGCGAGAGATGGATGAGAAGGAATGAACAGTATTTCTTTGTGTTAGTAAACACTCCTATTTCATTTCCTCTATCAGATTAATATGGTAAGGTCCTAAAAATATTTTTATCGTTTAAAATAAAAAATAAATAAATACCGTACATTGGGTACTGAGCAGTATGTATAAATATTCCATGGCTGTCAGTTTTCAGTCACAGCGCCGTTTATATACAGTACAGCTTTGGTACAACTCCTCCCTGCGCTGATAAGTTTCAAAACTTCCCATCACTTCTACTAATGACATGTGATCACTTGGGCAGGAAGAGAGACAGACCCTTTCACGGATATTGCAGCTGTGCTAAATTTTTGCCCAACTAACTTAGGTGAGACATATTCATAAGTGTCTTTTGTACGGGGTGTGGAGTGAATTGCTTATGTGAAATGGTGAGGCAATCACAGCGGGCACCTAAAGCTACTGTGTGCTGGTTGGTAAGGAGTCCAGTCTTATTACAGTCTTAGAGGGGACCTGAAGTGAGAGGGATATGGAGGCTGCCATATTTATTTCCTTGTAAACAATGCCCATTACTTGGCGTCCCTCCAATCTTACTGGATTCAGTAGGGTCTGAAAAACACACCTGAAGCAAGCATGCAGCTAATCTTTTCAGATACTGTATTTGTCAGAAACATCTGATCTGCATGTTTGTCCAGGGTCTATGGCTACAAGTATTAGAGACAGAGCAACAGCAAGACAGCCAGGCAATGTGTATTGTTTAAAATTAAATAATATGTCAGCCTCCATATCCCTCTCACTTCAGGTTCCCTTTAAAGGACAACTGTCACAAGAGAGATATTGAGGCAGCCATATTTATTTCCTTTTAAACAATAACAGCCATGCTGGTCTATTTGGCTGCAGTAGTGTCTGAATCACATGGAAAACGAGCATGCAGATAATCTTGTCAGATCTAACAACAATATCAGAAACACCTGGTATGCTGCATGCTTGTTCAGGGTCTATGGGGAAAAAGTATTAAAGGGCAAGAGGATCAGCAGGATACTGATCGTAGCAGTTACAGTTGTCCTTTAAGTGCTTTAGATTTAGATTAAGTTGACAATTTGGAACAGAATTTCAGAACTTATACTGAAATATAGAACGGCCCATATCATGTTTTTTTGTAAGCTGTGAATTATTTCAAAAACTATCAAGGGGAAACACTTTGAAAAAAGGTGATCGCTTTTGCTAACCAAATAATTTTTAAGTGGAAGGTCAAACGTATACATTTGGATTCAGCTGCTTGTGATGAGGCAGCAGAAATGCTGATACGGAACAATGATGAGACAGGGAATAGCAGACGTAAGAAACAGCTACTAATGCTGCACTGAGAGATCTCGAGAAAAGTGATGTCCTCATACTGTTCAACAAGGGCAAGGAGAAATTCAATTTGTTGCTACATTCTTTACTCAGTGTAAAAGAAGAGCTCCAGATCAAGTGTGAAATCACTAAATGAACTGTGCGGCAGTCCAGGAAAAATACGACAGTATATAATGAGAAAGCTACCATTGTAGCATTAGTCTACGTTGTATGTAATTATTTGAAGTTGCTGTATTTGTAGAATCCAGTAAATTCTTCAGGATACCCAATTTTATGGTAGTTTTCCTGGTTTCAGCATCACCAACAGTTCCTATAGCTATATATTATCCAATAATTACTGCTGCACTCTCCGTAACCAGATGGAAGCCACCTCAGCTTCCAGGTGGATCTTAAGCTTTAATCATAGAACATCTTGTGCTTTCTTCCTGCAATAATAAACGATCTCCACATAGGGTAATACTGTTTCAAACTGGGTACAACAATATGCTGAAAACTCCACAGAGCTTAAGTGATATCAATCTGTGTTGGTGACAATCCCAATCACTGCACACCAAATGCTCACAAGAAGTAGCCCACCTGTATCTGCAGGTAGATCATGCGTATATATAATATCTCCCAATGGACTCAACGGCACTTGAAGAAATTTTAAACCTCTCTTGAGGCTCCTTTTAATCTAAATAAGATCTCTTACACTTTCTGTTTTTTTTTTTTCAAATATTGCTTGGGCATCCTCGTCCCTCTCTGTGTCCAGCTCATATGTGGCCGTGGCCCCATGTATCAGGACCTACTGGATTCGCTGATCTTGTGGATTTGTGGGAGACTGTTATGGACTTGCTGGCCTTGTATTCAGCTTGCTCCCTGGTGCTCTGCTTCATACAAGTATCCTGATGTCTCGACACCACAGGGAGCAAGCTGAATACAAGGCCAGCAGCAGTGAGGAAGAGGAAGCCTTCTCCAAGTCCATAACAGTCTTCTACAAATCCACAAGATCAGCGAAACCAGTAGACCCTGACACATGGGGCTACGGCCACATATGTGCTGGACACAAAGAGGGATAAGGACGCCTAGGCAATATTTGAAAAAAAAAAACGAAAGTGCAAGAGATCTTATTTGGATTAAAGGAAGCCTCAAGAGAGGTTGAGAATTTCTACAAGTGCCGTTGAGTCCATTGGGAGATATTATATATACGCATGATCCACCTGCAGATATAGGTGGGCTACTTCTGGTGAGCATTTGGTGTGCAGTGATTGGGATTGTTGTCACCAACACGGATTGATATCACTTAAGCACTGTGGAGTTTTCTGCATATTGTTGTACCCAGTTTGAACCAGTATTACCCTATGTGGAGATTGTTTATTATTGCAGGAAGAAAGCACAAGATGTTCTATGATTAAAGCTTAAGATCCACCTGGAAGCTGAGGTGGCTTCCATCCGGTTACGGAGAGTGCAGCAGTAATTATTGGACTATATCAAAATTTTGGACTTTTCTGCAGCGATTCCAGTAACGGGTGAATGGTGACTGAGATATTAGGGACTTTTGGTGCAATTGTATATTTTAAATATAGCTGTATATTGTTCTCTTTATTGGCCTCTGAGGAATCTTTTTTTCAATGCGAAACAGCAGTCAGGCCTCCCTCAGCCCCACTGTGTACTCAGATGTCTGTTCACCATTGAGTAAAGGTATTCTGCTTTGCATATACAGTGCCTCGATCTTTTCCTTGTTTGCAGCTATATATTGCTGTATGTAGCCCCGCCCTCCCAGTGATGCTTAGCCCAGACCACAGGTGTCAAACACAAGGCCCTCAGGCCAAATGCAGCCCTCCTTGCCATTTATATGGCCCTCAATAGTTTCCAATGTCCATCACTGAAAGCAGCAAAAGAAAGACCGCACACTGCCTTCCAGTCCAAAGGAGCACACAGGTGACAGTGCTTCTGACTGAAACACTGTCCGTTTGAGTTGGGGTGCAGCAATAACCCATGGGACCGCCTGCAAATTAGCCTTGGATATAAGCCCTCTTTGGTAACTGGTAAAACATACACACACCTATTCCCCCCTTCCCCAGCACCATCTCCCCACATAGCAGAGTAGCAGAGTGTAATATTTGCTTGCTCCAGCGATACGTTGTCTCTTTTGTTCTTTCTGGCAGTCGCATGCTCTGTGCTTCTATACTTCCTTCTCCCAATCACGAGACATCAGAGGCGGGACAAGGTCTTCCAGCACCCAAGGCTGAGACACCAAAGTGCGCCCCTCCATCCCTGCCACCCCAGCCGTCACACACTGATTGCTATTAGACTAAGATGCGCCCCAGGGCCCCCAATCCTCCCAACACCTTAATATCTAGTTATCTGGCTTGCAGTCACTGCCATGTATCCCCTTTTCTTATTTCTTTCTGCTTCAAACACAATTAGGAATGACAGCTGAATGAATTCTGCGCCCCCTCCTACACTGCGCCCTGAGGCTGGAGCCTCTCCAGCCTATGCCTCGGCCCGGCCCTGCGAGACATGCCTCAGGAGCCAGAGGTATGCTGCATAGAGCATGGGGCTGTCCTATCAGAAAGATCAGAGCAGACTCAAAGCAGTACTGGAGCAGATAAATATTAAACTGTTGCATTGCGCTACTCTGCAGAAGGGGAGGAGCAGGCCACTCATGGTCACTGTAGTCACATCACTTAGTTTGAGATTGTTCAATAAATGTTAAAAAATTAAAAAGCAATTAGGCCAGTGACTTAGACTATGCTGTAGATTTGGGCCCCTTATATGATATGACACCCCTGGCCTAGACTCTTTAGCTTTGCGTAATTCTTCTCCCAGAGCATTCTGAGAGATCAGAGAGTTTTCAGTGGCTTCAGAACTCTCAGAGACAAACATTCCACAAAGTAAATTCAAAACAGTCTAAGTAGAAAGAGGTACAGTTTAAAATCAATGGAAAAAAATGTACAAATCATTTCAAAGCAACATTGGAGTGCAGCATTCCTCTGGTTGGTATCATAAATACAATGCAAATGATAGTTATATCATTCAACCAAAAGAGTGCTATTGCACAAATGACCTTGCACAGAATGACAGCTCCATATGCAATTCAATCCAGGATAGCTTAACCACCACCAGGGCAGCTGTCGTGGAGCAAACTCACCAAATTTGTGTGACCACTGCTAGACTGATCAATAAGCGCTCTATGCTGGGACACTGCAGCTCTTCAGGCCCCAGCAGGTAGACAATCTCCAGCGTTTACAGGATAACCTCAAATAAAACAATTACTCTCATAGCGTGAATCTGTATTCTCACTAAAAATGTTATTATTAAAATGCAGTCACGTGCTGTAGCTAAAAACACGCTTAGAGTTTTCCAATATGGGCTCTCCCCCGCTGCCTGCTCGTTCAGACACCTCTATGCAGCTGTTGGCATCCGCCCCACATGGTTCTGTGCTCTCCGCAATTCACTCTGTCTGTCACTTCCTGGTTCTGTTAGTCTCCGACCAACATGTTTCGTCACTGTCTCATGACTTGTCAGGAGCACACCTGATGAGTAACGAGACAGTAACGAAACATTTGGCCACATATATTCCTTGCACTCTGCAGTAAAAAAAAGCTAGTGTTCTGCACTCCTGGTTGGTTTGATTCAGTTCTCCAAGGGTCAGTCAGATGGGCTCTCAGCCACTGGCACACCAAAAATATATATTTGTAATATCACTGATATCCCCAATGAATTAACTTAATGAATTAAGTAGCGCAATGCAACAGTCTATAGACCAAAATACCTTTTCAATAATAAATTTATTCTTTTAATGATATAAAAAATATACAAAGATTACATATAACAAGGTTATAATCAGTTTACCAATATCAAAAAGATCTTTAACAACAGATCGGTCACCAAGATTTGCATAAGATAAATATATGTACCACCTCCTTCAAGTCATATCTCAGCAAAGTATCTTATGAGCTTTTTGAACCTATGTTTATACTGACTACTGAATGCGCACCAAAATCATATAAGAATGAAAACTGTTACATGAGTTATAAACCACACTAGATATATACTTTTCCTAATTTTAATACTTTCAGCTACTTGAGATTATCTAAAAGATCATGACAGCTTGATAATAAAGATTTTTGACAATTAACAGTTGGGGGCACGCTCTGTAGGCTTGTTATTTATATCTTGTAGTTATGCGTTCTGTTGCTATGGGGGCCGAGGGACACTGGAGAGGGAGGTGTAAGAAGGGAGAGCAATGGGCTTGACCATCACTTGGACAAAATAGGGCAGCCCAGATCTCTAACTAATGCACTGCTAGGGTAGGCAGGAGGAAATCGAGGGACACCATACACACGCTAGATCCTTGGCAGAGATGACCCAGATGGCCTCCTTGGCAGAGAACCATGTAGCGGGTACACAAGGCTTTGCTGTAGAGAGTGGCATACTCTGACAACAGGCATTCTAGATTGTGTTGAGTAGCTGTGACTCTCTTGAACTGTCACACCCTTGCTTTATCCCAGTTGGGAAGTCAGAAGGTTAAAGGTCAACTGAAGTGAGAAGAATATGAAGGCTGCCATGTTTATTTCCTTTTAAGCAATACCAGTAGCCTGGCAGCCCTGCTGATTAATTCAGCTGCAGTAGTATCTGACTAACACCAGAAACAAGCATGCAGCTAATCTTGTCAGATCTGACAGTAATGTCAGAAACACCTGATCTGCTGCATGCTTGGTCAGGGTCTGTGGCTAAAAGTATTAGATGCAGAGGATCAGTGGGACAGCCAGGCAACTGGCATTGCTTAAAAGGAAATAAATATGGAAGCCTCTATATCACTCTCGCTTTAGTTGTCCTTTAAGGACTACCTTGAAAACCTGTAGAAACAGTACTTAGGCACATGATAGACAGGTCAGTGTTGCTGTTGACTGATTGTACACCATAATTGTAGCTGAGTTTCTGAGTTTCTTCATGTTGATAGTTATCCCACAGCTCATTATTATTATTATTATTTAGTATTTATATAGCGCTGACATCTTCCGCAGCGCTGTACATAGTATATAGTCTAGTCACTAACTGTCCCTCAGAGGAGCTCACAATCTAATCCCTACCAGAGTCCACTCCTATGCCTATTATTATATGTATTGTAGTCTAGTGTCAATTTTTAGGGGGGAGCCAATTAACTTATCTGTATGGTTTTTTTTTTTGGGATGCTCATGTTTTAATATACAATCTGAAGATTAAGAGGTGGCTACAGCCTACTTAGGCGAAGTGTCGGTCAAAAATGATGTGTATAGTCTGTGAAATCCACAAGGACTGTTGGGGGGGATGGGGGCTGAGCTTGAATCTGCTGAATCTACTTATTTAACCTTTTAACCTGCCAGCGACTTCCACACTTGATGCCACAGGTCTTGCATTACCTTTTGTCTTGGCACCAGATTTTCTTAAATTTTCCCAGACACCCATTCACAGTGTAAGGAGGACTCCAATTGCACCTGGCTTTTCTTTTCAAACTTGCACCATGATACAGGGGGAGCATCTGAGGCTGGATTAGCCGAGTGCAAATTTGGTTTCACACAGCCTTGTGAAAATTAATTTTAAAAGTATTAAGTAAGTCTGAAGTGGTTTGAAATTTCTGTTACATCACTGGCAGTCATTTATTCATAAATCTGTTAATCTCAAAGGAAAAGCCTTAATTATGGGTCAGTGATACTTCTAATGCAAAGTACAGCATCCTATTGTCAATGTGAGAAGTGCTGCTAAAAGACTTAATGAAAAAGACTTGCAAAGGGCTGATTGGGGAAACAAGCAATTTACGCATAATGCAACAGGAATCCCCCAATCACTCCAGAATAAATTCCACATGTATAATTCATTTTTCAGAGTTATAACACACTCCTCTATAATAAGAACCATTTACTTCAGCCCCTCTGCCAGAACAGCTCACAGTTTAATGTTCTTACCACAGTTTTACAAGTACACACTAAATACAAAATCCGGTTCCAATTAAAATATAATATAAATAATATAAACATCTGCCTTTATATCAGAATAAGTACTAATGAAGACCAGAAAGATAAACACATTTTGAAATATTATTTTTCATATTTGTTTAATTTACTTTTGTGTACGCTTTTAAAGCATCAATCGCATCCTACTAGTGTTTCAATTTTCCTTCATGCATTGGTCATCACTCTGTGGTTGTCTACAAACAATGGGCTGGGAAATGTTCACATTGTTACATTTGTTAACTTAGCCCTGTATATCCCATATGAGACTGCCGATTCTGAACATCCGTTAAATGTAACCTGAGGTGAGAGACTTATGAAGGCTGAGATATTTATTTCCTGTTAAACTGTACACATTGCCTGGCTGTCCTGCTGATCCTCTTCCTCCAATACTTTTAGCCATGGATGCTGAACAAGCATGCCGATCAGTTGAAGTTAATGAGGGTAATTTACAAAACTAGACCAAACAAATAAAGTACAAAAATGAAGCAGCTGCTAACAGCGACAAATTAGAATATTCTATACTCTGAACACACTAAACTCTATTAATCGTTATGGACATCTGTCTCCTAATTATTATTATTTTTTGTAGCGTTCTTTCTACACTAGGCCTGATACAGTTGGATTTTTAATTTTTGCTTTCTAAAGGGAAGCTGATATACTTTTTTAAGTTGACTGGTTATTCACGAGATTCCCATAAGATGATATCTTTTCATTTGCTTTTCACAGTTGACCGACCCGTCAGGGTATACGCAGATGGAATATTTGATCTCTTCCACTCAGGTCATGCAAGAGCCCTTATGCAAGCCAAAAACCTGTTCCCGAACAGCTACCTGCTGGTTGGAGGTAATCTACACAGTTATAATGCATAAACATAAACATATTAGATTTGTTATATACTGTATGTGTCTATAATATTAATATTATGCGTTTATGTACTATTATTATATATACTGTACTGTAATGCATCCACTCAGCAGGGCTTAACCACTTCCAGGCCATGCTAACTGAAATCTTTGCCCAGTTTGGAACCTGATATCCCTGTCAGGGTGAATAAGTGCACCCTACGGACCCGCCACTCCTGCTGATCGTGCCGCTCTCCCATCGCTGCAGCCCACTCGCTCTGCCATCGCTATGACAGCAGAGCTCTGTAATTGGTCAGGAGCCGATCTCATTATCTCATTGCATCCTGACCCTGTGATCTTGGCTCACAGGGTCAGGAGCCAATGAAATTGCCTCCTGGCCACTTCACGGAGCTCTGCTGTCATAGCAACTGCAGGGTAAGTTGGCTTCAGAGACGGGAGAGCGATGGGTCTGTGCAACGAGATGTCGGTGAGCCCCGTTTTTTGTACCAGCAGTCACTGGTCCATAAGGGGCCTGAGACTGCTGGTACTCAAGTGGTGAAGGTGCCCACTAATGATACATTCTTGATTATACAATCTTACTTCTATGTAATATGAGGTACTACCTAAAGTATCCATTCAAAGTATATTCATTCTTTTTTTTATCCTTTTACAGTAATTCATGGGTTTTGAAAAATTGCACAACCGTGATTGTATCATTAGTGGGCACCTTTACAGTCTACCACAGGGGTTGAGGGACTTCATATTTACTGTAATATAGGGAATAGGAAGCAAGTGCTTTTGCCTTTTGGGACAGGCAAGTCTGGAGACACACTCTTTATGGTTCAACAACACCAAGATTTATTTGTGCTGTATAAACCATCTGCAAATAGACATAGCTAAAACCTGCCACTGTATGGGCTTATAACTACAGTGAAACACTGAGAAACACTTTCTATACAAGATAAGTCTAAAGGTGGCCATACATTGGTTAATGTGGCCATTAAATAGATTTCTCTCAGATCATTATCCTATCTTAGTGGCTGGATAGTGTACTGGCACCACTAGTATCAGTACCTATTCAGTAAGGAGTTCAAGGCAAGACTCCCTAATACTGCAGGGAGGCCTTTTGAGTGTGTCCCAATGACTGCAGCTCTTGAGTACCTTGAGTCCAACAGGAGAAAAGTGCTATAATAATGTTTGGATTTATCTGAGAGGGATCAATTTGATCAAATCCCTCAACACTGTACACACATTTTCAATAGATTTCAGCATGAAAACTATTGAAAATCGGTGTGCTCCTTCCCTTCCCCTTGTCTCCTGGCTGAGCCAAGTCTACCAATGCACAAAAGTCATACAGGACATGGTGGCTCATTCTCATTTTAAAGGTTTTCTAGATGAGCCCAGGTTTTGAAATTGGTTGTGTCCTGAGTTTTTAAAGCATTACTGAATTTACATACCGTAAGCAGAAGTATTCAGCTCACTCAGCTGGAAACATTAAAGTGGATCTTCTGTGTAGGATATGTTAATACATCTTAACATCCCTTTAGTCCACACTGGCAGATGTGGCTGGCAGAGAAAAGTTTAGAGGTAGACAAGAGGTAGGGCATCTGCTAATCAAGGTGCTGGTTTATTCTTCACATTGTATACTCTAAAAATCCTAGTGTATTGAGACCATGAATTGTTCTTTCTTACTGAACCAGTTTTGAGAAAGGAAACCCTAGTGGTCCAGAAATGCTGGAACTTTGCGCATTGTGTAGTATGAAAGTTTTGTCTCATTTTTAATACTTGACCATTTTGACCATTTCTTGGGCTTCATGTGATTTTATAAACTGGCACCATCCACAGTTTTGCCACAGTGCCTTGCACCTTTCACATTGTCAGCTGGTATACTTTAGTACATACATTTTATAACTGGGCTCCATACAGAGACCAGACTCATAAAATATTTAAATAGTATATAAGCTCTGTAATTGATCCTGAAAACAATATACATCTTAGCTACCATACCCTCCCGTTTTAATAACAGTCCAGTTGTCTAATATTAAATGGGATCACCTCTCTGGCATTGTGTGGGCGTTTTTTTTTTTTCTTCCTTCTTCTTAATGGGAATGCCTGTCCATCACTCACTGCAAAACGGGGCAGGAAAATGTGGGTGCACCATGTGCTGCTATAGGCTGTAATGTGAGTTACGGTTATAGCGGCACTCAGACAGTAATTTGGGTGCAGTCAAAAGACGGAGCCTAAATTACTTTAAAAACAAACTTTAAAAAAAAAATTACATCTTACCCCCTGAGTCCATGGTGGCCTGGAGGGGGAATAGTAATTAACAACGCTGGGACTTTGCAGAAGCAGGGTGAGCCAGATTTCAGCTTCACCCTGCGTCCAAATTTTCCAGCGCTGTTTTTGCATGTATGCCCCTCTGGTACCTCCTCCTTCTGCCATCTTTCTTCTCTCTTTTCCTCTCTTTACCCTCTTTTGTACTCCCATTCAGATACTGCTCAGTGTTGTTCGCCAGCTTTTGCATAATACTCAAGGATTATGGACTTTAGGTGATTGGTCCCTTTGGGCCCTGGGGATCCTTTCTTTTTTTTGCTTACCTCTGTAGGGATGAAATGCTCAAACTTTGCTCTACTACAGATACTGTATATGTCATCCTATATAATAATCCCTAACTTTCCCTGCGTCATCATTTGTCCATGTGTCCCTTTGAAAACTGAACTGCGCATTTGCGCGCAATTCAGTCGGCTCGCTCTGCGCTGTCCCTGTGGTTGCTAGGGCAATAGGGACGTAGAGCGCAAAGCTGGGAGGATGACGCAAGGAAGGAGGAGGAGGACGACGGGGCCAGGGGGAGGGCGTGTTTGCACGCGTGCGTGTGGCGGGCAGGTGTGCGCTGTGGCAGCGGTGACAGACCTAGAGCCCGTTTTTAAAGGGCTTAGGTCACTAGTGTTAGTATATTGTGTCTGGAGTTTGCTATGCTGCAGTTATGATTACATGTATTTCTTCATAGACTTTTGACACATTGTATACTGTTTTTACTGTTGGTCTTTTAAAAAAAATCTCTGTAAAAAAAAAATAAAAATATATATATATATATATATATATATATATATATAATTTTTTTTGAATGGGAGCCAGATTTCAACCCGGTGTTTTGCTATAACTGATATATTATACAGGAGTGATGGCAGAATTAGTTTTCTAATAGTATGTGTCAGTTTGCAGTGATGAGCTAACTCACAAGTACAAAGGTTTCACGGTAATGACTGAGAGTGAGCGATATGAAGCTCTGCGCCATTGTCGTTACGTGGATGAAGTCATCACTGATGCCCCGTGGACACTCACTCCAGAATTTTTAGAGAAGCATAAGGTAATTTCATTTTCTTATAAGTGGTACTCCATGTTAACTGCTCAAGAGGCTGTAAAATTAAAAATCACTTAAGGAGCACTGAAGGGGGCTTAAAAGACAGATCAGAGTGAACAAGTTACCTATCGTGTGCAAATTTCATTACAAGTCACTAGTAAATGAATTTTCATTCTCGAATTTTGAAACACCCTTGTATGTCTGGAAACCTGTGTGACATTTTTCCATAAATACCAAAAATTGTATTACTGCCTCAGGTACATGCTTCACTTTAAGGCTACTTTCACATTTGGTGCGGTGCAATCGTCCCGCGGCAGGAGAGCCTGGAGCAGGGCGATTGCACCATGTCCACTTTCAAATTAATCTGCGGCACAGTGCTCCAACAGGGTAATATGTGTAGTGCCGCCCCCCGCACAGTGATGTACTCCCTGCTGGACAGGAAGTGCATTACTAGTTTACCGTCGCGCCGCGCTGCTACCGCAATTGCTTACCGTATCGCCATGCGTGGCCATGAACTTGCATTGCTGCATAATCAGTGCAGTATGATCTAAATAAGTGCCACCACTCAAGCTATATCCAAAAGCAGAAAACAGCTTTATTGGAAATAACATGCATAGCAGACCAACCAATGAAAATTAATTAAAAGTTAACCCAATGTGGAGTAATCACATTCACCTAATCTGCTACTGGTACCATTCATCGTCTTCAGAGAGGGTAGGGAGGAAAGCAATAGGCAGCTCACCGATGTAATTAGTGGAGGTTTGCAAGTAAGCAGAAGTAGTCCCAGACAGCATCACCAGTATCCGATGTGGGAGGCTTAATGATATGGCTTCAGTTCCCTGTATGGCTGTTCGCCTCTACCAGGTTAACCAGTCTTCCAGCCTGTACCACTTACACACTTACAGACTACCGGGAGGTTATGATGCTCTTCTGGCAGCTACTCTACCCAGTCGTAGTGAACATGCCGGGGAGCTGCTGCCGCTACCAATCACCAGACCCCCTGCCACAGGAGACACTCACAGGCCTGCAGGACTTTACCCTGCCAACTTGAGCGTTACGTCCGCCCCAGTGCATGCTTCATCAGAGTGTGTGCGATGGGCACGGATAATGCGGCAATGCACTGCAGAGTTTGCAGCGACCTAGTGTCGATTTATCTACTTGTGCCGCATCGCACCATGGCCCATATGCAATTCACTTTTTCCCTGAGTTTTCTCCTAGGTGATATTATCAAAACTTGTCATTAAATGCCTTTTAACTGCTAGCTGACTGCTCCACGCCAATTGGCATGGATGCGGTGGCAGCCCCAGGACCGCTCAACCCCAATTGGCGTGAAGTCCTGGGGTGGGGTTTTGCAGGAGATCGCATGCGCCAATGTGCGCACATCTCTGCTTGATCAGTCTCTCAGCGGTGATTGCTGCTGGGAGACTGTTAGATGCCGAAACCGCCATCTATTTACACTGTACAGCGCTGTGATCTATGGCAGAGCTGTACTGGGGACAGCCGTGTGACACGGCTGTCCCCTGGGAGGCACAAGAGCAATCGGCTGTCATAAGCTTATGCCTATGACAGCCGATCGCTGTGATTGGAGGGAGGGGCGGTAAATAAATAAAAAAGGGGAACATTTATTTAAAAATCACTTATGTGCTAGGTTGTACGGCCCTGCAGTGAGGCCTTAAAGCTGCTGTGGCCTAAATTGTAAAAAAATAGCCTGGTCACTAAGGGGGTCCTCAAGTGGTTAAACCACCAGTAAGCAAGAAAATACTCAAACTTTTTATGATAGTAATTTTTCACCAACTTTTGGGTTCTTATTTCAATTTCAAAATACTTAAGTTATTTTAAAGAGAATATGAAAATGATCTCCTAGTTGATAACTCAGGAGAAAAAGTGAATTGCATATGGGCCCATGTGTCTCATCGATGCTGTAAGTGTGAAAGGGACCTAAACAGAACTGATTTCATCTTCACATTAGTACATAGCAATGGTTAAATTGAATCTTAAGTGAAAATCTTCTACACTCACATCCTTTGTCTTTTTTTTTGGGTGGTTTGGGTTTTGGTACGTGTTTGATGAGTCAAAATGATATTGTGGTTTTTAATGCCAAATTTGACAAAAAATGCAATAATATAATTAACACCATGGTCTAGATTCAGTTTACCTATCAATTGAAAAAGTGCAGGTAATAAACTAATATCAAACTTATTTTAAATCTGTTTTGCTTCCTGGGGGCTTAAATGGATTTTAATGATAAAGGGCTTGACTCACTAAACCGTGATAACACATATCACAGCCGTTTTCGTGCGCGCTTTCGCGTTTGCGCACTATCGCAAATTTGCGTGCGCATGTGCACGGTTTTCATGTGAAAACGGCGTGATATGAGTTATCACAGTTTAGTGAATCAAGCCCAAAGTGTGAAAACATTTCTTATGAGAAAGCTCAGAAGAAAAGCTAATTGGATAAGGGCCATTGAGTCTGATTTACTATGGCATGGCCTGTCTAGAAATCATCAACTGCAACAAACCCCTCTTCTGTGACCTGTCAATAAATCAGTTGGCACCACTCCTGTCTATTCTGAACGCCAGTGTAGGACTTGTCTACCATCCATCCTCTCTTATTAAATGCTGCTCCTCTCGTCAGTTCTTCCACTGATTGCCAATCACACACTGCAGTTCTAACACTTGTTGTGTACAAACCTCTTTTCAACCTGTTCCCCCCCCCCCCCCCCTTCCTTTGTAGTGTAATTTCTAGAATCCACTCTAAATGCAACCTGTACTCTACTAATGATCTTCTACTCTCACCCACCCTGATCATCATAACCTGCTAGCAGATACTACGCTTTCTCACTCCAGCCCAGTTAGGCCAACAAAGGAAAAAAAAACTGTTTCTATGATCACGAGAAATGACTTTGCTGTGCTGAATCTCCATCTAACCCTATGCTTGACTGAAGCTTAAAAATAATCAGGAGTCAGTTGGTTTGTATGAACATGAAATACATGAGACCTGCTTATATGTATATACTGTATATAGATAAATATACTCAGTCATTGATCTCTACAGTATACAATAGGCTTGGAGATATTTCAAAACCGTTTTGGTCCCCCATGGCAATAGCACATTATAGATTAAAAATCAGCACCAAAAGTCCAAAACAACTAGCAAACAGCTGCTGCTGAATGTAAGAGAAGTCCCAAGTCACATATAGCCAGAATAGATTCAGTGCAGGTCCATGAAAAAGATCTTCCAGAAGTTCAGGCAGTAAATAAAGTGTCAGCAATGGAAATTGAAAAGGCTTACCAGCTTCTGACAACCCAGATTATAAATTGGTATATGTGCATATGCTGGACAGCCCAATCATAGCAGATCAAGTTCAAGCATAAGGGTCCTCTATTCAATTGTACAGTATCTGTAATTTGGAGTAACCACAGTCATCAGGTGCATGTGCTCTCTACATTAGTGCATCGAGACAACTACCAGATGCCCTGCAATGCCCTGCTGTCTGGTCTCCCTATGACCCGAACAGCCCCACTCCAGTCTATCATGAATGCGGCAGCCAGAATTATCCACTGCTCCCATCGCTCCACCATGGCTGATCCCCTCCTTGAATCCCTCCACTGGCTTCCTATCCAGTCCAGAATAAGATTCAAGATACTGTGTCTGACCTACAAATCTGTCCACAAAACCTGTCCAACCTACATTTCCGATCTTACTCAGAGGTGCACACCTAGCCGCTCACTCCGCTCTTCCAATGAACTTCGCCTAACCGCCCCCCGCATCACCCAGTCCCATGCACGCCTCCAGGACTTCTCAAGAGCTGCTCCAACACTATGGAACTCCCTACCTCCACCCATTAGGGCAGCCCCCTCCTTCAACATCTTCAAGAAAGCGCTCAAAACTCACCTTTTTACTCTGGCCTACTACCCCTCACAAGTGCTCTAAACCCACAGCTGAACTCTGGTCCCCTACCTTTCGTGTCCTTACCTCTCCCTCTAGATTGTAAGCCTTTGGGCAGGGTCCTCCTCCTTTTGTGTCCTACCTGATCATGCACCTCCATTACTGTGAACCCATGCTATGCATCTGAGTGAACCTAACTTGCCCAATCTCCATGCTCTCATCCAGTGACTGACTAAGCATTACCTTGTACTCATACTGTACTGTGTGATCTGGTCTGTCACAGGAGCCCTAGTGGCTGACCGCACTTAGCCTTCTAAACGGTGCTAGCGCACGGATCGTGCGAACTCTGGTCGCAGTCAATGCGCAGGAACCGTTAAGAATTAGCCGCAGACAACTCAGAAGGGAGCCTGTGAGACACGGGTAATTACAACGTACACACGATTCCACGGTATCTGCCACCACCACTGGTATGGGCCAGTGGACCCGATTTACTGACTGACTAGTCCTGCGAATGAAACGGTTAAACACACGGTATTCTGTCTAGCCAACAACAAACAAACAGTAGCGTATCTTCAGAGACCCGGGATCAGTTCTGTGTGTGCTGATAAGCAGGGTAGCGGAACAGTGAATGACTTGGAGGAAGTCCTTTATTCACAGCAATATAAATAATTAATATATACAGACAATTATTAAAATCAACAATTATTAAAACAGTAATAGCCAGTATGAAATAAAAAGGGAGAAAATACTTATGGTTTGTGGAAATATGTCCTTTTGTGGGAAAATCATAAAGTTCTTGGTTTCAATCAAAGTTCAGCAGAATTCTTTGTTCCAGGTTACAGAAGAGATGGCCAATCAAGATGGCCGCCAGCACATGTGTCCTTTGTTTCAGAGCTTCATTCAAAGTTCAGCAAAATGGCCACCAGCCCTATGTCCTCTGAGCTGGCAGCAGGATGTTCTCATATGGATGGAATGGGAGGACTCCCTGCGGAGTCCCTTGCAACCACTTTTGAACAATGCCCATCTTTGGGTGGAGCCTCAAGTACAGCCAAGGGGTTGGACAGGGGCGGTGAGCTCCCTGGCTAGGTGCTCTATGCCCATCAAATATGACTTTGGTCATATCTCGGCTTCCGCTTTCCGTACACACATGACCATCACATATTCATATTTCTCAGACTAGCGCCGTTCATATGATACCAAACTTGGGCATGTTTGCATGCCCGGCTAAAAAACGGTGGAATTCCCCGAGTTCTGATTCTGCCAGTGGCCCCAATTTAATATCAAAATACTCACAAGATCCGGACCAGCAGAATGATATAACTCCCACAGCTCTCCGATGTATGGTACTTCTAAAACATGCATAAAGATCATAACTCTGTTTCCCTATCCTGGCTGAATGGTTCCGCTAAGTCTGCCCCCCTGCTGGGATTAGCTTCCTTGGCTCTGAAAAGACTCCTGGTTTGTTAATTAACATCTGAGTGTTACCCCTCTGGCTTCATTAGCAAGTCACAGGGCACAGGCTTCATGAAAAGAACTCTGCTAACTACTCCCCTGAAGACAGCAGAGTCCCCCCAGGCTGGACTGCCTGGTGTCCACAGACATGAGATTCTGATTGGGGCAGCGCAACGACAACCGAGGCAGGAAGTCGATTGCGGCTGCATTTTCTGCGCACTGACGGCTCGTCCGTCACACCTCCCCTTTCTGATGCTGTGTAGGGGGTTGTCACCAAGACATCCTCCGTAGCAGCCATTGGCGCTGTTGGGTCTAGTTCCCCCTGACACCGGGACAGCCCATCAGCGTGTTGGTGTCGGCTGCCGGGACGGCGGGGAAACCCATTGGCGCCTGCGGCTCTGTTCACCTGGACAGGTCGCTTTCCGCTACCCTCAGGGTTAACCCGACATGGACCGTTCTGGACAGGGCGTTTGCGCCACTGCAGTCGGACGTGGTGTCTGCCGGGACTGCTGACAACGGGCAGTGGGTTGGTTAGGTCAACAGCCAGCCCACGCAGGGTTCCCCTGCTAAGTGGCTGTGGACCTAAGGGAACCCCGCGGGAATCCCTGGACCTTCCCAGCTCCTGACAGACGGCACATGCTCCGCAGTAGTTTGCTACATCCCTGTTCATCCGGGGCCAATAAAACTGTTTCCGAATACCGGCAAGTGTCTTGCGGACCCCGGAGTGCCCTGTCAGAGGATTACCATGTGCGGATTTCAGCACATGTCCCCTGAACGCACTCGGGACCACAAGCCATTTGGTATTCGCGTGGGATCTACCTGTAGGGGGCTGTACAGACTCACTGTACAGTCTCCCACCTTCCCAGTACACTTTGAAAGCGGCCCCGTCTGCGAGGGGCTCAGCGGCTTGCTGCCTGAGCACCTCCAGGCTTGGGTCACTTTGTAGTGCGGCTGAGAATACGGCGCTGTCAGTTTCAGCCAACTGGCTCATGTCACACGAGGCCAGCGGCTGAAAGGTCTCATCCCTGCGGTCAGAGGAGGGGGGAGGAGGCCGGAACCCCCTCCACCTGTTCTGAGCTCGGGTTCTGAGCAGTGCAGCTGCGCGGTACTGCTAGCACAGGTACACTGTCAGAATGGCACAGACGGACATTACTCAAATCATCATTGCATGCAGTAATGACATTGACAGGTATAGACATTTTTTCATTACAGACAGGTTGTACAGTAAACTCAGGTACAGTTACAGCATCATCACAACAGACAGTCTGTACATCAAACTCAGGTGCCTTTGAAGCAGGCACTATTGAACCTGGTACCCTTGAACTGGGCACATTCAACCCACCTCCCCCTGGTGCTCCCCCAAGTGTATAAAGTACCTGGTGGTGGGTGGAAAGTCCGTCTTCTTCCGTGAGCGACAAGGCGGTCGGGGCAGGTTCATAGTAGGACACAAGCTTGCCCAAATCAGTCCCCAGCAACACAGGGACTGGGAGATCCTTCATAACCCCAACAACCCTTTCGTGGACCCCTCCTCCCCAATCCAGCTTCACTCTCGCGTGGGCTATGTGAAAAAGGGTGCCCTCCACTCCAGTAAGGGCAAGGGATCGGCTGGAGCTGATGCTCTCCTTTGGCACAAGGTGTGAGTGAACTAACGTGATGTCAGCTCCGGTGTCTCGAAATCCGGTGACAACTTTGCCGTTCACTCTAACAAGTTGCTGCTGGTCGGTTCGGTCGCGGATTTCCTTTTCGCGGGCAAACAGGACAAAATCTGATGATCCAGGCTGTGGTTCGCTGGCGGGTTGCCTCTGCTGTGGGTGAGGTACAGGTGATGCAGATGATCCAGGTGCTGGTGGTGTCTGTCTCCGCTCCGGACAGTCGAATTTCATGTGTCCGGGCTGGCGGCAGTAGTGACAGGTGACCTCTCCAGGGGCTGCAGCCCTGGGTGCAGAAGCTGTGCTGGATGGCCTCTGTGGCTGACGGCTCACAGGGGCAGGAGAGTCTGCCGAGGTATTGGGCTGACGTCCTCTCCAGCTGGATGGGGCAGTTCTGCGGGTATCAGCCACCCGGGTAGTTGCAAAAGTCTCAGCAAGGTCCGCAGCGACAGTGGCTGAAGCCGGCCTGCGTTCTAACACAAACTGTCGTACATCAGCAGGGCAAATGTTCAGAAATTGTTCGAGGACTATCAAGTCCTCCAGGACGCCATAAGACCCCTTGGTGAGGCCTAGAGTCCACTGGCGGAGTGTGGTGAGCAAGCTGCTGACCACATCTCGGTACGAATCAGAAGACTTTTTCTGCCAGGCCCTGAACTTTTTCCGATAGGCTTCTGGCGTCAGCTGGTACTTAGTAATGATAGCGTCTTTTATAGCAGCATAATCATTATCCTTCTCCGCAGGCAATTCTGCGAAGGCATCCAGCGCTTTGTAGCGCAGCAAAGGTGTCAGATGTCTGGCCCACTGGTCTTGGGACAGACGATACTGACGGCATGCTTTTTCAAAAGACCGCAAAAACAAGTCAATGTCTGTGTCTTTTTCAATATTAGCAAATTTAAATTTTGCACTTACGGGTGGTGCAGCTCCTTCAGCAGGGAGGCTGGGCGGTGAACTCCGGCTGGCCTGTTGCACTTTTGCCATGTTTAGCTCATGCTGTCGTTGGCGCTCCCGTTCTCGCTCAGCGGCACCCCTCTCTGCGTGGCGTTCAGCAGCAGCAGCAGCAGCAGCTGTGCATTCTGCAGATTGGCGCTCCTCACGCATGTACTGCAGGTACTTGTCCAGGTCAGTTTCCATCAGCTTTCGACTTTCGTAATGCCTGCTGCATTACCGGGTCAGCACCTATGGACAGTCCAGTACTGGCCAGTTCCGGGCGAGTATTTTCAGAAACTCTGGGGTTGGGGTCCACACTGACATTCTCCTGCGTAACTGTTGATGCAGGGCCCTCAGGATGCACAACCTCTGTACGGTCAGGAGTCTCAGTCTCTGGTTCCCCTGGATTGTCAGATGGGCTGGTATCCACTTCAGCGGACACTCCCGGCTCCCGCAGTTGCTGGGTATCCCATTGAAACAATTCCGTTACCAGGTCCCGTTGTGTCTTGCGGCCGACATCAATGCCTCTCTCTTGGCAAAGATTTTGCAGGTCCGCCAGGCACATTTTCTTGTAGTTCCCGGACATTTCCATGCCAAATAAAATAAAACTTTTGGGGAGGGGTACTGGCTACACAGTCTCTCTGTATATATAAAAAATATATTGCCTTCCAGCTACACCAATGAATTAGTTCATTTCTTGATAGCGCTAGCGCTATCTTAGATACTTTCAGCACAACACAGGTCCCAACCGCTGCCTAACACTGTCACAGGAGCCCTAGTGGCTGACCGCACTTAGCCTTCTAAACGGTGCCAGCGCACGGATCGTGCGAACTCTGGTCGCAGTCAATGCGCAGGAACCGTTAAGAATTAGCCGCAGACAACTCAGAAGGGAGCCTGTGAGACACGGGTAATTACAACGTACACACGATTCCACGGTATCTGCCACCACCACTGGTATGGGCCAGTGGACCCGATTTACTGACTGACTAGTCCTGCGAATGAAACGGTTAAACACACGGTATTCTGTCTAGCCAACAACAAACAAACAGTAGCGTATCTTCAGAGACCCGGGATCAGTTCTGTGTGTGCTGATAAGCAGGGTAGCGGAACAGTGAATGACTTGGATGAAGTCCTTTATTCACAGCAATATAAACAATTAATATATACAGACAATTATTAAAATCAACAATTATTAAAACAGTAATAGCCAGTATGAAATAAAAAGGGAGAAAATACTTATGGTTTGTGGAAATATGTCCTTTTGTGGGAAAATCATAAAGTTCTTGGTTTCAATCAAAGTTCAGCAGAATTCTTTGTTCCAGGTTACAGAAGAGATGGCCAATCAAGATGGCCGCCAGCACGTGTCCTTTGTTTCAGAGCTTCATTCAAAGTTCAGCAAAATGGCCACCAGCCCTATGTCCTCTGAGCTGGCAGCAGGATGTTCTCATATGGATGGAATGGGAGGACTCCCGGCGGAGTCCCTTGCAACCACTTTTGAACAATGCCCATCTTTGGGTGGAGCCTCAAGTACAGCCAAGGGGTTGGACAGGGGCGGTGAGCTCCCTGGCTAGGTGCTCTATGCCCATCAAATATGACTTTGGTCATATCTCGGCTTCCGCTTTCCGTACACACATGACCATCACATATTCATATTTCTCAGACTAGCGCCGTTCATATGATACCAAACTTGGGCATGTTTGCATGCCCGGCTAAAAAACGGTGGAATTCCCCGAGTTCTGATTCTGCCAGTGGCCCCAATTTAATATCAAAATATTCACAAGATCCGGACCAGCAGAATGATATAACTCCCACAGCTCTCCGATGTATGGTACTTCTAAAACATGCATAAAGATCATAACTCTATGTTTCCCTATCCTGGCTGAATGGTTCCGCTAAGTCTGCCCCCCTGCTGGGATTAGCTTCCTTGGCTCTGAAAAGACTCCTGGTTTGTTAATTAACATCTGAGTGTTACCCCTCTGGCTTCATTAGCAAGTCACAGGGCACAGGCTTCATGAAAAGAACTCTACTAACTACTCCCCTGAAGACAGCAGAGTCCCCCCAGGCTGGACTGCCTGGTGTCCACAGACATGAGATTCTGATTGGGGCAGCGCAACGACAACCGAGGCAGGAAGTCGATTGCGGCTGCATTTTCTGCGCACTGACGGCTCGTCCGTCACATGGTCTTTCTTGTATTCCTGTATTGTCATTTTGCTGTATGTCACCCCTAAATATTGTCTGTAACCTAAACTAATGTCCAGCGCTGCGTAATATGTTCGCGCTTTATAAATACAATAAATACATAAATAATAATAAATAAATTGGTTAAATCATGTAAAATAAATTGATGGATAAAGGATCTAACTATAGTATGTTTATTAGCTCCACAAAACATAAGTTGAATAAGATAAGTAAACTTACATAGGGGGTCCCTAGCGATTTATGTAAAAGCCCAATCAAGGTACAAGGTTAAAAGGTTGAAGTAAAAATGGTGCTGTCTGATGGCACTGTTTTTACTTCAACCCTTTAACCATGTCCCTTTATTGGGCTTTTACATAAAGTGCTAGGGACCCCTTATGTAAGGACCCCTTATGTAAGTTTACTAATCCTTTTCAACTTTTTTGGTTGTGGGGTACCCCGTAATTTGGGACCCCCAATGTAAAGGTGACCACTAATGATCCAATATTTTTCATCCGATTTTAACAAATCTATGAAGTAGATTTGAGTTAATAAATTGAATGGATAATTTAGGCAGTCCATAATATTACATAGAAATGGTAAGACTAGATGAAAAGGATTGGATCATTAGAGGTCACCACAAGATTATTTATCCTTTTCAACTTCCATTTTACCTTGATTTGTGGAATAGACAATGAAGACTTTCCATGCACTTCTCAGCCTTGGTGGTCCTCTGCAGACTCCAAGCCAATAGATATCAGCCAGTGGAAGAGAGGCACCTCACAGTCCTCCATCTTCTAGAACGGTCTCCTGTGCCAACTTCCATCATTAAATGTCTTTAGAAACGCCCCCCAAAGCCTTTGGATTAGTTCAGAATATTTGATGAAAGGGGTTATGCCCTGCATTAGCTTCCTGTTACCAGCTACCTCCCACATGAACATTTGCCTAATTAGTGTAGATGTTGTTGGCAATGACAGGACAGCTTGTATCCAAAAAAAACTATAGTGTACATTTACCAGGATACATCTGTTCTCATTCCAGAATACTGGATTTCCTATGAGTCTGGCTCCTGCTCTCCCAAAATATATTTGACTCTTATCAACCTCTTAAACCAGGTTACTAACCCAAGATCTTTCATCCTCTGTTATTCAGTATGCCCTTAGGCATGGGACCCACTTACAATTGCAAAATGCTTTAAAAAACACTACCACTTTTAAGAGCAATTTTATCACTTAAAAACAGAGCAATATCAGGAAAAGTGATTTTGGGCCCTGCGTTTCCTTATGAAATCGTTCCAAACATGCTGCATGCAGGGTGATTGCGATTTGGGCAAAATCGCTCATGTGTGATTGTGGCCAATCGCAATCATTCCTACATGATCATGGCCATTCACTTTCAGCAGTGAAGCACTTTCTGGAATCAACGGAGATTCGTAGAAAGCCTAAATCGCTGCTGAAAGTGCTCTAGTGGGTCCCAGGCCTTATGGGGATTTGTAGTATTCTTTCTTCTGGTCCCATAAGAGAAGTGCTTTCATGCTTGTTTAACATTTTGAGTATCAGGTAGCCTCCAAAATGTCAGGTGGTAATTTAGCTGCACTCCCTTTCATACTCTCCTAATTATGATTTTAGAGCTGGTCTAATATATGTATGGCTCATAGCTGATGTAGAAAGAAGATACAGCCATATGAAGCTCACAAGGCAGAAATCAATGAGCTTTAATGAGTTTTGTGCTCTGCAGTGGATATTAATCATTGATGTTTTACAATGGTGCTGTTTGAAAGTTGTGTTGTTAGAAGACTAATGTATTATTTCTTTACTGTAGATTGATTTTGTGGCTCATGATGACATCCCATATTCATCAGCTGGCTCTGATGATGTATACAAACACATAAAGGAGGCAGGTAAACAGCTTCTTGGTAGTCTGTTTTTCTTCAATAACCTGTGTGATACACCTACTTGGCCGTACAAGGACTGATCTAAAATGTAAAGTCTATTTAAATAGTATTTTCAACTGAATGAAGAAATATGACAATTTTGACTCAATATGATTGATTTGAAGCACTGCCCCCACTTGTCTGTAAGAATAAATCAAATCGGGGGTGGTCACTGGAGTGAGTTGCTGTTTTCCATTTGAACTGTGCTGATTTGATGTTTGATATATTGTTCTGATTGTTCGTTCATTTAAGTGGTTCTATTTATGGTCACTATGATGGGTGCAGAACCATATGTCATCAAATTAATATTACCGTACTCTTTGTTACTGGATACAGAATGCAAAATTATCAACCTTTTCAAATAAAAGGGGATATTTTAGGTGCAACCCCAATTTGCTGCAACTCCACCCAAAATTTAGGAAGATTTTCAGTAGGTTAAAATGTATTAAAAGGTTCTGCATAAAATGTATAGTATTTCAACTGTCTGCAGGATCCTGTGTGGACATGTTTACAAAGAACAACATTTACAAAAAGCATATAGCAGTAAACCATTATGTGATGAAAGCTGCATATCTTCATATGGATATTAATGTGCAAGGGGTAAGGATGTGGTGGGGTGGAGGGTATATTCAAAAAGGAGTGTAAGTAAAAGTACTATCCTACTGTAATGAGCAGCCAATATAAGTCATGAGAAACTTTACTGGGCACAAAACGACATCTGTCAAGAGACATATGCTCACTTCATCAGGTTTAGTGCTAGTTGGCTAACCTGGATGAGCATGGCCTGAGTACTGCATCTCTAAGTGATATCATGAGACAACTGTACACATGCTATATTCTTGGCTGAGACGTTCCCAAAGGACCCCATTAAGCATGTGCAAGTTTAATTGTTTATGAGAGCAGCTATTTTTAAAAAGATACATCATTTTAAAGGTCTATTTAAGACTGCACAGAGTTTGGCTACTAAGGATGTATGCAAAGATATTGATTGACAGGAGTGTGTAGGCCAATCAGAGCATGGCCCAGGGTATGTTTATAACAGCTTTAGTAGATTTTAAAAGGTTATTGAACACAAAAACCATCATAGAGGGTGCCAATTTCTGAGCCTGTGGTAATGATGGGATGCTAATTTTTGAGCCTGTGGTACTGAGAGGGTGCCAGTTCCTGAGCTTGTGGTAAATTGGTAATGAGGGGGTGCCAGTTTCGAAGCCTGTGGTACTGAGAGGGTGCCAATTTCTGAGCCTGTGGTACTGAGAGGGTGCCAGTTTCTGAGCTTGTGGTAATGAGGGGGTGAGTACCAAGATAATGAGGAGGTAATGAGGTGTGAGGCTTGTGGTAATGAGGGTGTGTTCATGGAGTACCAAGATAATGAGGAGGTAATGAGGTGTGAGGCCTGTGGTAATGAGGGGGTGTTCATGGAGTACCACAATAATGAGGAGGTAGGGAGGTGTAAGGTAATGATGTGTGAGGCCTGTGGTAATAAGTGGGTGCCAATTTCTGAGCCTGTAGTAATGAGAGGGTGTTCATAGAGTACCACGCGGATGCGGAAGTAGTGAGTTATGAGGGCTGTGGTAATGAAGGGGTGATCATTTTTGAGCATGTGGATATGAGGGGGTGTTCATGGATTACCATGTGAATGAGGAGGTGCCATTGGCTGGGACATCACATGGAGTGACAGTGACACAGCGTTGATAACGAGCGGGACAATGAGGGACCAGATAACCTGCGGGGGGCTGAAATTAGCCCCAGGTAAGTAAAAATCTAGTGCTGCAAAAAGAAATTTACATATAATAATTTAAATGCACTGTTTATTATTGTATTTAGTGTAACTATAAAAATGAGGTTGGTTTTAAAGATGAGCGGTTACAGAGAAAACTACAATTTTGTAGCTAAACTTTATTTTAAGAAGGTCTGATGGTAAAATATGCTCAGGGAAAACCAGTAAAACCACTGTGATCTTCAGTGTGATTGTGTCTTGTTTAACCAAGAAAGCCCTGCCCGTTGTGATACTGGCTATCTTTCCTCTCTGTGACAGGCATGTTTGTACCAACACAGAGGACAGAAGGTATTTCAACGTCGGACATAATCACTAGAATCGTCCGTGATTATGATGTTTATGCCAGACGCAATCTCCAGAGAGGATACACTGCAAAAGAGCTAAATGTTAGTTTCATAAATGTAAGTATAAGGAAACGTGGGCTACATCAGTTTTTTTTTTCTATACTTAAACACAGTATTTATGATGGTTCTTCCACTTTATTGGCTGGGACCGTATGAGAGACTGCAGACAGTTCGATAGAACACTGGATCAAAATCCACATTGTCATTTCAAACCATATTTATTGCAACAGTGTGATGGATTAAGGGGAGATTAGTTCCAAAAAGGCCCACTTAAGCTTAAATAAATTCCATACTTAATACCAGTGTTCGTTTCTTATTCCCTATAATAATGCTCCTTTCTTAGAAATTATTTAGTAAGTCCCGGAGCTACCATCTCATAACATAACATCATCTGACAAAGGAAGTTGACTTTATATTTTTAGAACTTGGGCACATGACTGACTGCTTAACTGGCAATGTATGTTTCTTTATTCATTTTAATTGGCAATATATTATTTTTGCAGAGTATTCTTAATGCAACAGGATGCTACCATTTGTCCTTAGTCCTGCTTTTCTTTGTATTTTCTACCCCCTAATCCTTGCTATTGGTCCATAATCATTATGGACAGTCCTTGTAACGAATCACAAGCCTGGGGAGATGGGAAGGGACATAGCTAACTGCAGAAGGAATAGGGCCAATGCAGCCACTCCCAAGTACAGTTATCATTTGCTTTTATTAGACTGCTTCAGAATTAAACTGAAACTTAAAGGACAACTGTAACAAGAAGGATACGAAGGCTGCCATATTTATTTCCTTTTAAACAATACCAGTTGAATGGCTATCCTGCTGATCCTCTGCTGCTACGTAATATTTTAGCCATAGACCCTGAACGAGCATGCAGCAGATCAGGTTTTTCTGACATTATTGTCAGATCTGACAAGATTAGCTGCATGCTTGTTTCTGATGTGGTTCAGACAATACTGCAGCCAAAAAGATCAGCAGGGGTGCCAGGCAACTGGTATTGTTTCAAAGGAAATAAATGGATTTAGTTGTTTTGTCTCGGCTCACTGAGACATTCTGTCCCTTATCTCTGAGTGCTAAAATATAGTTCTCTGCCAGGTAAGCTTATCAGTGAAGGAGGCTATAGTCCAACTGGTCTATATAAAAACTGCCAGTTGCATAGCTGAATATTAACTCTTTTAGGTAAACGAAAAAGAAAAGCAACAAAGCATACAGTATGTATTTGTGTGCTTGAAACTGTACATACGGTACATATGTCTATCCAGGGCCGGATTTACCATAGGCACTGTAGGCACGTGTCTACAGGCGCCTGAGGATGGAAAGGCGTCTCACTTCCCTCCCCTAGTGCCTCCCTCCTGCTTTATCTATGCAGAGTCCCGAGCGGAGTGTGAATGAGAGGTTACTCACACAGGTATTGGCATTCCACTGACCAGATATCCCTTCAGTCTGGGGAACCTCTAGCTACCCAAAACTTGGAGGCACCTCTAGCTAATTAATACCGAGGATAGCTCTGACTACCTAGTACTAAGGTGCACCTGTAGCTACCTATGGACCTAAGGTAAATAAGGGAGAGGTGAAAGCTGGGCCAGCCAGTACACTGAATATCTTCAGCAGGGTAAGTGGCCAGGTGTTCAGTCTCCCCCCTCCCCCCATGCAGGGAGTAAGCCACCAAGATTTTTGCTAATAACAGGCTGCTTATTCACCTTAATGAGTAGGGCGGGGCATGGCAAGCAAAGCTCAGTCCTGCTCAGGGATTGATACAGATTTCTCCAGGAGTAAAGATGAAAGGGTATTATGCTGATTTTAGACGGCATGGGTAAAAGGACAGTTTTATCTATTTTTGTTTTCCTTGTTAGACTTCTTTTTGTATGAGCAGTTTCCAGAGGAGATTAAAAAAGTAATTAATATTCAAAGACACAAACAGCAGAAAATAATATTTAATTGTTTAGATTGAAATATTAAAATCTTGTCCTATTTTGGGACTGTGCTTTGCTATGTTTAGCTGGCTACCATAGTACAGTGGGATGCGAACGTTTGGACAACCTTGTTAATCGTCATGATTTTCCTGTATAAATCGCTGGTTGTTACGATAAAAAAATGTCAGTTGAATATAGTAGACACACACAGTGATATTTGAGAAGTGAAATGAAGTTTATTGGATTTACAGAAAGTGTGCAATGAGGTTCCAATGAGAGTCTGGAATCTGGTTGAAGGTATTTTGAACCATTCCTCTTTACAAAACATCTCTAGTTAAGGTTTGATGGCTTTCAAGCATGGGCAGCTCTCTTTAACTCAAACCACAGATTTTCAATTATATTCAGGTCTTGGGACTGAGATGACCATTCCAGAACATTGTACATGTTCCTCTGCATGAATGCCTTAGTGGATTTTGAGCAGTGTTTAGGGTCGTTGTCTTGTTGAAAGATCCAGCCCCAGTGCAGCTTCAGCTTTGTCACTGATTCCTGGACATTGGTCTCCAGAATCTGCTGATACTGAGAGGAATCCATACATCCCTCAACTTTGACAAGATTCCCAGTCCCTGCACTGGCCACACAGCTTCACAGCATGATGGAACCACCACCATATTTTACTGTAGATAGCAGGTGTTTTTCTTGGAATGCTGTGTTCTTTTTTCCTCCATGCATAACACCCCTAGTTATGCCCAAATAACTAAATTTTAGTTTCATCAGTCCACAGCACCTTATTCCAAAATGAAGCTGGCTTGTCCAAATGTGCTTTAGCATACCTCAAGGGGCTCTGTTTGTGCAGTGGTCAGAGAAAAGGCTTCCTCTGCATCACTCTCGCAGACAGCATCTCCTTGTGTAAAATGCGCCGAATGGTTGAACGATGCACAGTAACTCCATCTGCAGCAAGATGATGTTGTAGGTCTTTGGTGCTGGTCTGTGGGTTGACTGACTGTTCTCGCCATTTGTTGCTTCTGTCTATCGGAGATTTTTCTTGGTCTACCACTTCGAGCCTTAATCTGTGGTCTTCCATTTGCTCAATATGTTCCTAACTGTGGAAACAGACAGCTGAACAGGGATGCTCGGATGTGCCTCATCCACGAATTCGGAAATCCGCGTGGTTGCAAAAAAAAATCCGCATTCGGCCCCGCCGCATGCGGATTTTCGTCCGCGTCCACGCAACCACGCGTATTTTCTGCCGTGAATGGCGTAATCACGCGTGGATTCCCGCCCGGAGGCGGATTTTCTTTTAACGTTAATAACAAAGCCCCCATACATGCTACAATCCCCCAAATTGCATGGATTATCGAGGTGATAAGGGGCAACATAACTTCAACATAAAAAATTCCCCCAAATTTTTTTTTTCTAGAGAAAATGGATTTTAAAGTGAAATCAACACTTTAAATGGGGCTATTAATTGGTAATAAGTGGTTTTAGAAAGGGATATACGCGTTAAGCAGTCAAAGAGGTGAAGGCGAGTTCCAATGGCACTTGGCGGCGAAGGTACCGCTGGAGGAGGATGAGTGGCTGACGCCAAAAAGGCCCCAGAGAGGTTTTTGTAATTTTTTTTTGTTTTTTTTTGCAGCAATTAGCAATGACATCGCAGCAGAGTTGTCAGTGGACACGGGCAGTGTGAACGCAGAGTGCAGTGGTAGCGACTGAGTCAGGAGAAGGACTATGCAGTGGGCACAGTACAAGGTCACTGAAGGATGCAGTGGGCACAGCAGTGGGCACTGGATATACAACTAGGTCACTGAAGGATGCAGTGGGCACAGTACAAGGTCACTGAAGGATGCAGTGGGCACAGCAGTGGACACTGGATATACCACTAGGTCACTGAAGGATGCAGTGGGCACAGTACAAGGTCACTGAAGGATGCAGTGGGCACAGCAGTGGGCACTGGATATACAACTAGGTCACTGAAGGATGCAGTGGGCACAGTACAAGGTCACTGAAGGATGCAGTGGGCACAGCAGTGGGCACTGGATATACAACTAGGTCACTGAAGGATGCAGTGGGCACAGTACAAGGTCACTGAAGGATGCAGTGGGCACAGCAGTGGGCACTGGATATACAACCCAGGTCACTGAAGGATGCAGTGGGCACAGTACAAGGTCACTGAAGGATGCAGTGGGCACAGCAGTGGGCACTGGATATACAACTAGGTCACTGAAGGATGCAGTGGGCACAGTACAAGGTCACTGAAGGATGCAGTGGGCACAGCAGTGGGCACTGGATATACAACTAGGTCACTGAAGGATGCAGTGGGCACAGTACAAGGTCACTGAAGGATGCAGTGGGCACAGCAGTGGGCACTGGATATACAACTAGGTCACTGAAGGATGCAGTGGGCACAGTACAAGGTCACTGAAGGATGCAGTGGGCACAGCAGTGGGCACTGGATATACAACTAGGTCACTGAAGGATGCAGTGGGCACACAAGGATGTCACACTGTGTAATGAGATGCTCATATGCCAGCGAGCGAGCAGTGGGCACTGGGCACGGCACAAGGTCACTGACAGAATGAATGAACAGCGCTGGCAGAGAGTGGCAGCGCCGGCGGTGTGACTGGCTGCCTGCAAATAGTACAAGTGTATAACTGTCACTGGAATATGCAAGTGAACACTGCAGCTGCACTAACCTGCCTGCCTGCACTACACACAGATAATCCCCACTCCCACTACACTGACTACACTGCAGCACTGAACCTGCCTGCACTACACACAGTTAAATAATCACTAGACTCCCACACTCCCACTACACTACACTGGCTACAACTAACTACAGCAATCACTCACTGACTAGCTAACTGTGTACAGTATAGGAGCAGTGTTAGCAATAAAACCGCTTTGTTTTTAACACAATAAATGCACTTGCTCAAACAACAATGGCCTAGAGATAATCCTCTCAGTACCACAGTCTAGCAAGGACAGAGCTTTTCCATCATGGCCGCCACTTTATATTCAGGAGGGGAGGGCATAGCTCCCCTCCTGTGATTGGTTGATAGGGCCTGGCTGGGGCACTCTGATTGGCCTGCAATGTGTCACTTCCGCATAGTTTGACGCATTTCCGCAAACCACGACTTCAGCGCCGGGTTTCACGAGCGTGAATGCGGATTTCTGTCCGCATTCACGCGTAGCCGAAGCAGATTTTCGTGGTTGAAAATCTATTCACGGATTTTCGTGTCCGAGGCGGAATGCGTCAAAATGGTCGTGAATCCACGCGTAAGCGTGATCACGACCTGGCGGTGAGCACCACTACAGCTGAAATCTCTGAGACCGCTTTCTGTATCCTTCATCTAAACCATGATGGCGAACAATCTTTTTCTCCAGGTCATTTGAGAGTGGTTTTGAGACCCCCATGTTGCTACTCTTCAGAGAAAATTAAAAGAGGAGGGAAACTTACAATTGACCCCCTTAAATACACTTTCTCATAACTGGATTTACCTGTGTATGTAGGCCAGGGGTCACTGAGCTTATCAAGCCAATTTGAGTTACAATAATTAGTTCTAAAGGTTTTGGAATCAATAAAATGACAAATTTATGCACCTGCCTAATTTTTTTTAAACAATTATTGCACACTTTCTGTAAATCCAATAAGCTTAATTTCACTTCTCAAATATCACTATGTGTGTCTCCTATATGATATATTTAACTGACTTTTTTATCGTAACAATCAACGATTTATACAGGAAAATCATGACGATTAACAAAGTTGCCCAAACATTCGCATCCCAGTGTATCTTTAGTCTACCTACATCAACTACAATGTAAATGTGCATTAGCTCTGGTGTGTAGAGCTAGAACAGGGAACCAGTAGCTGAAGCTTGTAATGAGATTGGCATTATTTCCTGTGGGAAGCTTGTCACAAGTCTACCTTATGATGTCACCTTTCAGCTCTGCATACATTTGAAAAATTAGCGAGCTAATTTAGGCGCAATGTTAAATAACGATATTACTAGCAATATTGGTAAATAACAATTTAAAGAGAGTCTGAAGCGAGAATAGATCTCGCTTCAGACCTCATAGCTAGCAGGGGCATGCGTGCCCCTGCTAAAACGCCGCTATAGCGCGGCTTAACGGGGGTCCCTGTCCCCCCAAACCCCCTCCGAGCAGCGGGGGAGCGCTTCCTG
>NC_090647.1:437572176-437637176 GCF_040937935.1 Hyperolius riggenbachi
TTGCCATAGAAGAATGTCATTAAACTATTTCTATACAGTTTAAGTGTTTAACAAAATGTATTACACAGACATACTTGTGACTACCCTGGAGTTTTTCCTCAGGTGAAGGCTCAGTAGCTTTGCATATTTCATTGTGCAAGTTACTTTTCTTTGCTCTCATCGTGAGTTGGGAGTGATTAGAGCCAGGATCGTCCTTCTGTCTAGAAGGGTTGTGTTATAGCAGTAAATCCACTAAAGGAATGTGAAGGGATGCTTTAAGATTCGCATCCTGCTTTGTGTAGCCTTATGGAGAAATGAGACAAACAGATATGAAATCTAGGTATTTTTTACACAGCCATATACTGTCGACATAGTTTTCAACAAGTTTCCTTCAAAAAGTTACTGGAGACTGAAATTGAAAGATAATTTTTAACTGCAATCAATTAAAGAATGGTTATGTGTAGTAATTCTATTTATTATGCAGATTTTGTACTTAACCACTTGAGGACCACAGGTTTATCCCCCCCGGTGACCAGATGATTTTTTTTTACAATTCCGCACTGCGCAACTAAAAATAACGATTTATTGCGCAGTCATACAACTTAGCACCCAAATTAATTTTACCTCCTTTTCTTGCCACTAGTAGAGCTGTCTTTTTGTGGTCTCTGATTGCTACTGCAATTTTTTTTATTATTAATTTAAAACTATCTTTTTTTTTTTAAAAATAAAAAAAATCCTATTTTTCCTCTCCCTCCCTCTTGCCCCCTAAATTGGCCCTGACTGTGATCCATACACTTCATTACACTCTCATAGGCAATAGCCTATGAGAGGGATTAGATTGTGAGACAATCAGAGGGACGGTTAAGTGACAGGGCTGTCCCCCTGTACAGCGATGCTCTAGATCACAACACTGTACAAATGTAAATAACTGTTTTTTTTTTCCTAACAGCCTGCCAGCTCCGATCAAGGCTTGCAGGCTGATCACTGATCCCCGCCCTGTCTCTCAGACAGAAGCTTCTGGATCCTGCAGAGGCTTCCCATGTCCTCCTGGCCCTCACTATGCCAAAGCCGCTCATGCATGAACAGTTCTGTGCTACAGCAAAGACATGGCTGTATTTTCACGGGCACAGTACGGCCGCACTTGTGCCTGAAGACGAATGTGGCTGTGATCTTCAAGAGGGTCCTGGGCAACAGTGGTAGGGGCAAGGATGACACCTGAAGCCTATGGAGGATCCAGAGGCGTCCCTCTACCTAGGTAAGTATCTGTTTTTTTGCTAATTGTTGTCTGGTTTACTTTAATGCAGTTACTCTTAAAGGTTGGTGTTAGAATCCCCCTATGAGTAGATGGACTAGTGCAAAACCTGTCACATTTCTACTACCTACTGGGTGTAACAGTGAAAAAAATTAATTGATAGTGCATTTTACTGTACTTCTTATAAGGATCCAATTTTCTCATAGCGGACCTTTAAGTTAATTTTAAATATATACTCGTGGTTATTTCAAAGACAGAATGGTGGATCAGTTACACAGCACATAATGTGTATTTATACCGAAGGCACATTGGTAGCATTGCTAAAATTATCACACTTTAGCAGACTGCCAGACTAATCAGAATTAATTGTAATAGAAGTGACAATGATTGACTTCTGCAGTCATTCCCTTGTCCTTACCTTGAGTTCACACGTCTCCCTGGCAAGCTTCGTATCTCGTCGCTAGAGCTCCAGGCTTACTACGGTCACATGACAGTGAGCCTGGAGCTTTAGCAGCGAATTACGAAGCCCCGGAAAGATGGAAGGACTCAAGCTGTAGTAAGAAGACATAGCTATGCTTCGTGGCACTCTTCCAATGTATTCTCTGCATGGGGGCTAGGAAAGTGCACTGGAGGGTCAGTTTATTGGCAGGTCACTGCATTTGGCCTAGACTTTAGGTCAAAGGGGTAGATGTTGGGCTTAACTGTGGATCAGCTTATCTGCAAGTATATACAGTAAGGTGTTATCCTGTTTGCGATCAGAATATTTCGTGTTTAGTTTTAGGTTAGTTGGGCTTCAACCAATGCATTGTCCTGTTTGTAGCTAGAGACACACTTTAAAAAGTATCCCACTGAAATAGAAGTTGCTTCCATTATTTTTGTTAGCATTAAACTTCACTTGTTCTGCAACCGATCTGATGCTCTGGCTACCCATGGTGTATTTCAGCAAGTGTCCCAGTATGACTGGATAGGCACACAGCATTTCCGGCATCAAGCCTTATACAAAACATGTTCATAGTCCAGCTGTTTCTAACTGTGCAGTATATGACTGTAAAATGTACAGCAGGGGCCTGCAGACACCCAATAGGAGCTGCTTACTGACAAACTACTGTTCAGAAATAATTTTATTATATGCCAAAGTGCATTTTGCTAACAGTGTTTATTTTCTTCCAGAAGCAGATGTTTCAGGAACGAAGTGGTCGCATGCTTCAAGCACTCTCTCCAAGGCAAAGTCCTACCGGGAGTCCCACTCGAGAGCGCTCTCCATCTCGTTCCCCGTCGCCCCCCTTACCATGGGTGCTGAATAAGCCCTCTCCTCCATCATCGCCAAAAGGCGCCGCATCTGCCTCAATTTCCATCAGCAGCATGAGCGAGGGAGACGAGGATGAAAAATAGACTGTACTCCAATGTTTTTTCTGTAAAACAGACATAAAGTAGGCCTTTCTCTGCCAAAAGGAGTGGCTGCATATTGCTTTGCTTGCCTCTCACAGAGAAAGGATTAAGAAATTCTTTGGCATAAACTTTAATCCTAAAGACTACAAGCTGCATTTTGGATAGAAAATAGCAAATTATACTCAGGCACCTATGTACTAAACATCGGAAAATTGCTTGGGGGACGACCTCTGTACTGGGTACATGTAATAAATTGCCCGTAAAGGTACGATATAAAGTGAATTATTACTTTCTAGATACTATAAAGCCAAAGCTGTTTCTTTATCAACCTGCTGACTCAGAGAACAAGCAAGGAAAATATCTAGGCGGCATATATTGTGACGTGTATTCTGGGCATGTGGTTCCTGGTATACTTGAACTTTGTGCACTGGTGCAAAAACAAATGCACAGCAAATGTAGATTAGAATTAGAACATTTAGATGTTATGTATACAAAGCACTGTGGGGGGACTGCACTAAATATAAGCCAATAACAGCTTCTTTTTTTGTTCTGAGAACCGAAAGGTGCATAGATTGTAACTCGTTTTATTAACTTCTTATGAATTTGCACTGATTGTATAAACCATTCATTGATGGGTGCTAGAGGGTTAACTCAGAACTTACCCGGTACCTGTTGATCTCCATATGAACCACTTACCATTCTGCAATATGTAATTCACCCATAATCCTTTGAGTTTCTTCTCAATACCTAGCTGCTATGACCTGACAGTGTAATTGTGTTGGCGTTTAAGGAATTGTGTTTACTAGCGGAACATTGAATGAAAAGGAAATGTGATACATCGCAAATAAAATGTTTATCCAGAAACTACCTGTCATTCTTAATTGTAGAATTCATGCTGTCCGATATATCCAACAACCTGTCATTCTTAATTTTAGAATTTTGCTGTCAGAGATATCCAACGACTTGTCATTCTTAATTCTAGAATGCATGTTCACAGAGATATCCAACAACCCGTCATTCTTAAAGGGAACCTAAACTGAGAAGGATATGGATTTTTCTTTTTAAACAATACCAGTTGCTTGGAAGCCCTGCTGATCTCTTTAGCTGCAATAGTGGCTGAATCACACACCTGAAACAAGCATGCAACTAATCCAGTCTGACTTCAGACAGAGCACCTGATCTGCATCCTTGTTGAGGGGCTGTGGCTGAAAGTATTAGAGACACAGGATCAGCAGGAGAGTCAGGCAACTGGTATTATTCTAAAAGGAAAAATCCATATCCTTCTCAGTTTAGGTTCCCTTTAATTCTAGAATGTCTGCTGTCCAAAATATCCAACAACCTGTCATTTTTAATTCTAGAATGTGTTGTGTCAGAGATACCCAACAACCTGTCATTCTTAATTCTAGAATGCACGCTGTCCAAGATATCCAATAACCTGTCATTCTTAATTCTAGACTGCATGTTGACTGAGATATCCAACAACCTGTCATTCTTAATTCTAGAATGCCTGCTGTCCAAGATATCCATCAACCTTTAATTTTTAATCCTAGAATGAGTGCTGTCTGAGATAACCAACAACCTGTCATTCTTAATTCTAGAATGCACACTAGGCCTGAACGATTCTAGGAAAAAATTGAATTGAGCGATTTCTGTATAAAAATTGCGATTTCGATTTGATTCACGATTTCCTTCAAATCAAGCTTTGTTCCCCCTCTTTGCCTGTTTGTTCCCCCTTTGTCTCTTTATGCCTCCTCTGGGTCTTTCTCTTGCCCACGTGTCTCTGTGCCCGCTGTGTTTCTCTCTGTGCCTCCTCTGTCCCCCAAGCTGCATCAGGTCCAGCGATCCCCGTCTATCCATTTTGCCTCCTGCAAGCTCTAAGGCACGGAATACTTCCTGTATGTCATGTGACATACAGGAACCCAGAGTTTTGCCAAGCACAAGAGCCGGCAGACGGCGATAGAGGTCAGAAAGCGTTTTGACTCGTGCAGAAGGTATGTCCAACGCTGCAGGCCGCACGCGCCGGGACTTTGGGGAAGTTCAAAGCCACTTCTTCAAACTTTCCCCATGTGGAAAGACATGATCACGATAATTGTCGATTTGACGATTCCGAAATTGTGATCTTGGTGATCGCGATTTCAATTTAAATTCGATTTATCTTTCAGGCCTAATGCACACTGTCTGTGATATCCAACAACCTATCATTCTTAATTCTAGAATGCACGTTGTCTGAGATGTCCAACAACCTGCCATTCTTACTTCTAGAATGCCTGTTCACCGAGATATTCAACAACCTGTCATTCTTACTTCTAGAATGCACGCTGTCAGAGATATCCCACAACCTGTCATTAATTGTAGAATGCACGCTGTCCAAGATATCCAACAACCTGTCTTTCTTAATTCTACAATGCATGCTGTCCAAGATATCTACCAACCTGTCATTCTTAATTCTAGAATGCCTGCTGTCTAAGATATCCAACAGCCTGGCATTCTTAATTCTACAATGCCTGCTGTCCAAGATATCCAACAGCCTGTCATTCTTAATTCTAGAATGCCTGCTGTCCAAGATATCCAACAGCTTGTCATTCTTAATTCTAGAATGCCTGCTGTCTAGAATGCCAGAATGTCCGTTTTTTTTCTGTGCAAGAAAAACACATTAAGTGTGAAATAGCCCTTTGATTAACATGAGTTCACAGTTTTTCTGTGCAGAAAACGCATATGAAAACAGTCAAGTATGTTCCCTGCCTTAAAGGGAACCTAAACTGAAAGGGATGTGGATTTTTCCTTGCAAGCAATACCAGTTGCCTGGCAGTCCTGCTGATCTCATTAGCTGCAGTATTGGCTGAATAACACACCTGAAACAAGCATGCAGCTAATCCAGTCTGACTTCAGTCAGAGCATCTGATCTGCATGCTTGTTCAGGGGCTGTGGCTAAAAGTGTTGGAGACACAGGATCAGAGGGAGAGCTGGGCAACTGGTATTATTTTAAAAGGAAAAATCCATATCCTTCTCAGTTTAGGTTCCCTTTAAAGTATTAGAGGCGGAGGATCAGAAGGATAGCCTCATTTATTTCATCTTCATTCTCTAATAAACAGTACCTGTTGCTTGACTTCTGTGCTGATACTCAACATTAATGATTTCAGTTCCCGGCCCAGAATGAGCATTCAGATCATTTGCTTTGACTCTGTTCTGATTACACTGGCTGCATGCTTGGACAGGCGTGTGACTCCAAACCACTAAAGCCAAAAGCTCAGCATGACAGTCGGCTACTGGCTTAGGAGGTTAAGGGAAGCCAGCAAAACCGACCGTGAAATACAGAGCTGAAGTACTCTCTGCATTAACAGTCGCCAGCATAAAGGCTAAGAAATTAAAATTTTGCACATTTCAATGAAGTAAACTATACTGGGTGAAAATTGAGTCAGGCTGCCATAGGTGACAGAACTCACTTGAATATTTATTTATTTATTTTTTTAACCATCTCTTCTAATTCAGTTGGGGAGTTTAGAGATGTGGGAGGTATTATTTTTCAAAAATAAAGGCAAATGAGCACTATATATATATATATATATATATATATATATATATATATATATATATATATATATATATATATATATATATATATATATATAGGATCTTCTCAAAAAATTAGCACAGTTATGCACTCAAAACTTGGTCGGGAATCCTTTTGCAGAAATGACTGCTTCAATGCGGCGTGGCATGGAGGCAATCAGCCTGTGGCACTGCTCAGGTGTTATGGAGGCCCAGGATGCTTCGATAACGGCCTTAAGCTCATCCAAAGTGTTGGGTCTTGCGTCTCTCAACTTTCTCTTCACAATATCCCACAGATTCTCTATGGGGTTCAGGTCAGGAGAGTTGGCAGGCCAATTGAGCACAGTAATACCATGGTCAGTAAACCATTTACCAGTGGTTTTGGCACTGTGAGCAGGTGCCAGGTCGTGCTGAAAAATGAAATCTTCATCTCCATAAAGCTTTTCAGCAGATAGATGCATGAACCCACTTTTGAACCAGAAACAGCGGCAGAAGCGCCTGACCTGGGCTACAGAGAAGCAGCACTGGACAGTTGCTCAGTGGTCCAAAGTATTTTTTTCGGATGAAAGCAACTTTTACATGTCATTCGGAAATCGAGGTGCCAGAGTCTGGAGGAAGACTGGGGAGAGGGAAATGCCAAAATGCCTGAAGTCCAGTGTCAAGTACCCACAGTCAGTGATGGTCTGGGGTGCCATGTCAGCTGCTGGTGTTGGTCCACTGTGTTTTATCAAGGGCAGGGTCAATGCAGCTAGCTATCAGGAGATCTGCTGAAAAGCTTTATGGAGATGAAGATTTCATTTTTCAGCATGACCTGGCACCTGCTCACAGTGCCAAAACCACTGGCAAATGGTTTAATGACCATGGTATTACTGTGCTTAATTGGCCTGACAACTCTCCTGACCTGAACCCCATAGATAATCTGTGGGATATTGTAAAGAGAAAGTTGAGAGACGCAAGACCCAACACTCTGGATGAGCTTAAGGCCGCTATCGAAGCATCCTGGGCCTCCATAACTCCTTAGCAGTGCCACAGGATGATTGCCTCCATGCCACGCCGCAATAAAGCAGTCATTTCTGCAAAAGGATTCCCGACCAAGTATTGAGTGCATAACTGAACATAATTATTTGAAGGTTGACTTTTTTTGTATTAAAAACACTTTTCTTTTATTGGTCGGATGAAATATGCTAATTTTTTGAGATAGGAAATTTAGATTTTCATGAGCTGTATGCCAAAATCATCAATATTAAAACAATAAAAGGCTTGAACTACTTCAGTTGTGTGTATTTGAATCTAAAATATATGAAAGTCTAATGTTTATCAGTACATTACAGAAAATAATGAACTTTATTACAATATGCTATTTTTTTGAGAAGATCCTGTATATATCAATCACCTCTTCTATGTCTTGGACATATGGTGAAGTTGTTATGAGACCCAAAGCTAGATTAGGACTATACAGGGCCCCAGATAGAGCAATGGATTTGGGCCCAACCGGCCTCCCTCTTTATAGTTTGAAAGGGTGCTCAGGCAAGATGGAAGATCTCAGTCCAAAAAGCAATGGGAGGCTGCTATGAATTCTACTGCTGCAGAGAAATTCTAGCTTTTATCTGCAGGCCACATTATAATTATTAGACAGATGTGTGGTCCCCAGGTACAAGAATTTAATAGCCACTATGTCCTCCCCATTGAATTAATTAGGTAGCCATGGCCTTCCTAGATGAAAGAATTAAGTAGCTATGAGTCTCAAGATAAAGCAGCTGGTATTCTCAGTTCTTTAGGTTTGGGGAGGGAGGGGTGCTTAATGCCTAAGAAAAAAAATTGATTGTAAAATTGATAGACTGGATCCGGGATACACAAGGCATTTTTTATTTAACGGAATCAAAAATTACTGACAAATTTCAGTCTACTGTCAGCTTTGATTTTTTAGACATTGCAGATTCAAATTACACTTGCAATCAGGACAGCAGTACAGTGTTTGGTGAACAGCAAACGGAAGATTTCATTCAACTTTGTATCAGTTCATCTGTAGGAAGTTACCACTTTCTATTTCAGTGCTTAGTCAGCTCAGTTACCTTACACAGCAGTTGCCTGTGATGTCTCTTAGCAACTGACAAGGTGCAAGAGTTACGTAAAGTAATCGCAATAAATAGCGTTGGCCTGTAATATTTACAACAACCTTGATAAAGGCTGTACTCAGCTTTAAGTTTAATGCTAACTTAATTACATATGATTAGGAGTGGGACACTGACTGCTCACTGGTAGAGATGATCGATGAGATGCTTGCATGCAAAATTAAATGCTTACATGCAATGGTAAGTTTTGTTTTTTTACAGATTTGATTTTTTAAATGTAATATACATCTATTAATGAATCCAGTAGCATGCTTGGGATATAAGTGTAGTCAACTGCATCACCTATACAGCTAATGGTATACTCCTTTGGGCTTTTTTTTTTAACACTCCCCCCTCCTGTAAATAACAAATACCTGAGGTACTGTGCCACGCTACGTAACTGTCACTCCTCCACCATCGGCCCGCAATACACTTCTTAAGGTCTCGGCTTTCCTCCGCTACTGTGTTGCCTTAACCACTTGAGGACCCACCCTTTACCCCCCCTTAAGGACCAGCGCTGTATTATGTGATCTGTGCTGGGTGGGCTCTGCAGCCCCCAGCACAGATCAGGGTGCACGCAGAGCGATCAGATCGCCCCCCTTTTTTCCCCCCTATGGGGATGATGTGCAGAGGGGGTCTGATCGCGTCTGCGTGCAGGCATGTTGCGGGGGGGGGGGGGCACCTCAAAGCCCCCCTCTGCGGCGACATTCTCCCCCTCCCTCTCCTACCTCCCTTCCCCGGAGATCCGGGCTGCACAGGACGCTATCCGTCCTGTGCAGCCAGTGACAGGACGTCCCGTCACATGGCGGCGATCCCCGGCCGCTGATTGGCCGGGGATCGCCGATCTGCCTTACGGCGCTGCTGCGCAGCAGCGCCGTACAATGTAAACAAAGCGGATTATTTCCGCTTGTGTTTACATTTGGCCTGCGAGCCGCCATCGGCGGCCCGCAGGCTATTCACGGAGCCCCCCGCCGTGATTTGACAGGAAGCAGCCGCTCGCGCGAGCGGCTGCTTCCTGATTAATCAGCCTGCAGCTGGCGACGCAGTACTGCGTCGCTGGTCCTGCAGCTGCCACTTTGCCGACGCACGGTATAAGCGTGCGGTCGGCAAGTGGTTAAAGGACCACCGTCGTGAAAAATTTTAAATATATGTAAACACAATCAAATAAGAAGTACGTTTCTTCCGAAGTAAAGCCTGGAACCCACTAGGAGCGATTTTCTGAACGCTTTGTGATTTTAAGAGCTCTTGCTAATGTAATGCTGTAGGTGTGATCTATTTGAGCAAAGTGATTTTATAAAAATCCCCATAGCATTGCATTAGCAAGAGCTTTTTCAAATCACTAGCGCTTAGAAAAGGCTGCTAGTGGGTTTAAGCCCTTAAAATGAGCCATAGATTACTTTTCTCCTATGTTTCTGTCACTTACAGTAAGTAGAAGAAATCTGACATTACCAACAGGTTTTGGGCTAGTCCATCTCTCCATAGGGGATTCTCAGCATGGCCTTTATTCTTTATAAAGACACTCCCTGAAAACCCTGAGAGCCCACTAGTCCAAAACCTGTCAGTTCTGTCAGATTTCTACTACCTACTGTAAGTGACAGCAACATAGGAGAAAAGTAATTTCTGGCGCATCTTACTCTGGAAGAAACATACTTCTTATAAGTATATGTGTATATTTATTTTAAATATTTTAAATTGTATGAATTATGCAACAGTGGTCCTTTAAGTCACATTCAAATTAAAGGACAACTGAAGTGAGAGGGATATGGAGGCTGCCATATTTGTTTCCTTTTAAACAATACCAGTTGCCTGGAAGTTGTGCTGGTCTATTTAGCTGCAGTAGTGTCTGAATCACACCAGAAACAAGCATGCAGCTAATCTTGTCAGATCTGACAATAATGTTGGAAACAGATCTGCTGCATGCTTGTTCAGGGTCTATGGCTAAAAGTATTAGAGGCAGAGGATCAGCAGGATAGTTAGGCAATTGGTATTGTTTAACCATTTTCGCCTTTTGGACGTGACTGTCACGTCCAAAAGGCTGCTGCTGTGCTGCTTGCGCGCTCCCATGCCACCCCCCATTAGCCTGGAGATCAATGGATGGATCAATGGATGGGAACATAGTTCTCCTTACACTTCCTGGCTCGCTTCCAGTACTAAAAATGTTTTTGACTGTGTCCATCTTGTGGCCAAATAGTAAACTACTTCTACATACATTTTTTATGAAATAAACACACATTATTACATTTAAAATTAACTGTTTACCTCCCACACCAAAAATTACCCAAATAAAATTTTTATTGAAAAAAAAATTACACTTAAAAAACAAAAAAACAAACAAATAGTTTTAATATGCATGTGAAAAGGGTATATTACAAACATTCTTTTAAATTATAAGCTTGTAAATAGTGATGGACGTAAAAATTTAAAAATGCTCCTTTATTTCCAAACAAAATGTTGGCGCCATACATTGTGATAGGGACATAATTTAAATGGTGTAATAACCAGGACAAATGGGCAAATAAAATACATAGGTTTTAATTATGAAAACTGAGAAATAATGCATTTTTTCAATTTTTCTTAATATTCCCATTTAAAATGCATTAAGAAAAAAAATAATTCTTAGCAAAATGTACCACCCAAAGAAAGCCTAATTGGTGGCGAAAAAACAAGATATAGATCAATTAATTGTGATAATTAGTGATAAAGTTATTGGTGAATGAAAGGGAGATGAAAATTGCTCAGATGCATAAGGTGAAAAATGACTGAAGGCTGAAGTGGTTAAAAGGAAATAAAAATGGCAGCCTACATATCCCTCTCACTTCCGTTGTCCTTTAACTCATTACATATTCTTCAATATAATGAAGTGAGTCATCAGCAATTGTTTTGTTATACAAATAAGTTCTCCCTCTATACCTAATCTATAAATAAAATCTTGCTGCCCACAGGGTAAAAGTTTAACGAGGGTGATTAGACTAGAGTCCAATGGATAGGGCTTGGACATAATTGTAAGATCATACTGACCATGATCTACTGCATGCAGGTATTTCTTTATTTATTGGCTGTCCTTTTGCTATCTACATTGTACAAGAAAAGCTTAACAACTACCGTATATACTCGTAAGCAAGTCGAATTTTTGACCCCCAAAAAGTGGGCCAAAAGTTGGGGGGTCGGCTTGCTTGCGAGTCATGTGGTCCGCGGTCCCCCATCCCCCACTCACCCAGCGGCCGCCGCTGCTATTACCTTAGCCGGCGCCGCTTCCTCTATTCCCCTCTCCTACTCGTAACTAATTCACAGCAGCGCGCCCCACGGCGGCTGCTGTGATAATGAGGCAGGAAGCCGTAGAGAGAGAGTGATTCCCATAGTAACGGCGATACACATCGCCGCTACAGGAAGCCGCTCTCTCTCCTGCTTCCTCCTCATCGCAGCAGCCGAGGGGCGCGCTGCTGTGAATTAGTTAAGAGCAGGAGAGGGGAATAGAGGAAGTGGCGCCGGCTAAGGTAATAGCAGTGGGGGTGGGGGGTGCACTACTTACCCATACTGGGGCGCTATACTGGGCATTACCTACCTATACTGGGGCACTATACTAGCTATACTGGGGCACTACCTACCCATACTGTGCACTATACTAGCTATACTGGGCACTATACTAGCTATACTGGGAACTTCCTACCCATACTGGGCACTACACTAGCTATACTGAGGCACTACCTACCCATACTGGGCACTATACTAGCTATACTGGGACACACTGGGGGGGGGGGGATCACGCAGCCAGCATTTCCTACCCCCGGCTTATATGAGGGTCAATCATTTTTTTCGTGGTTTTTCAGGTAAAAGTTGGGGGGGGGGGGGGTCGGCTTATATGCGGGTCGGCTTGCTTGCGAGTATATACAGTATGTATAATCTGAGTTGCCCTTGTGTGTCCATGTAACTAATTTGTACTGTATCATGTTTCTTTTTTCATTGACATGTATGGTCTTGGTGCCCAGGCCTGGCAATTCCATAGAGGCAAAGGGGGCAATTGCACCAGGGTCCCCAAGGTGCCCCCCTCCCCTCCAGGGATCGTGACTAATGAGAGCCGGAATGCTGTGTGCACACTCCATATAGGAAAAGAAAATGAATAATGGGAACCCCAAAAAATGCTTTTTAGGGGGCATATGATGGACACCTAATCATATTGTGTGGCCGGGAGGGGGGGGGGGGGGGGATTGGATCAGGCCGGCAGCCAGCTCAGGGGACCTGGGGTGATTTGGTTGGAAGGGGGGCATCAGTGGTCCCTCCAAGTTACTTTTGTCCTAGGGCTCCACTGTAGCTAAAACCAGCCTTGTTGGTGACATATAAATCCATGATAACCTCATCAGTGTTTTTCTTTTTTCCTTGAAAGAATAATTTTATTGCTTTTTAAATTTTTTGTAAAATTACAAAAAACAAAACAATAACAACTTTGCAGTGGTTACAGAACCCCACAAGGGGCAAAAACCTAGTTAGAGTTTAATCTATAATAATAACCTTATTAGTGTTATTAGCAGTACGGTACACCGCTACTATGGAAGGCCGCCCTATACTAAGCGGCTCGCAGACAACTTTTTATCCAATAGAAAGCTCATAAATAAAGATCTGAGTTGTGCCTATAGGCTATGGTCAGATTGTGAACAAAATGTCTGTATGGATATTCCCCCAAACTCTTGCCAAGATTGAGATGAGGTTGCACATGCTGGATATTCCTCCTTGAGGCAGGGTTCTTTGCGTTCATTTTGCAAATTTGCAAAAACACATTTGCCGCATTTCTAATGAACAATGCACAGAGGTAGCGCACTCAGGTATTATTAAAAGTTATGTGCACAAAGCACTATAAAACAGTCCTAATACACTCGTATTACACATCAATATTGCAAAGCAGGTTAGGATCCCCTTTATGTGCCACAACAGTTCTCTATAATGCTGTTTCAATCATATGATCCACGTGATATGAGCATTTCAATGCAATGTCATAGGAAACAGTTTCTCGTTGCATCCAAAATTAGAGATAAGACTTGATATTCCCCTATGCCTGGCAGACATCCAATAGAACAGCCTCCACCTCACCCTTTGGTGCCTGACTCACCGTCTATGAAGACCCTCAGATGGGTCTATTGTAGCATTGGGACCGTTCCCGGGTCGTCCCCCACCACTCTGGCAAAATACTGGATAGAACTCCACCACTTTATGAGGCCATCTTTGCGTTCACCATGCAATTTCTAGAACTCAATAAAAAACCTCTCATAGCGTAAAACCATCTTAAATTTATTGTGTATAAAGAGATAATGCACTCACACTTTCCCACTGGGTATAAGCACATAGAGTATTTGCTTCAATACGGGCTCTCCCCTGCTTGGTTGGCCACCGGCTGGCTGGTCCTTGTAGTCCCACTCGTTTCCGCCGTTCGTGCGCGCTACTCCCGGCTTTCACTCACGTGGGACGCCGCCGTGCTGCTTTCCTAGTTCCTGGTTGCGTAGTTAGGCTCCGCCCGACATGTTTCGTCAGCATTCATCGAGGGACTCATGAGTCCCTCCAGCTACCACTTTGCCGCCGCACGGTATGAGTGTGCGGTCGGCAAGTGGTTAAAGTATGCTTCAATGCCACTGTAAACACACACATCCAGTAGTTATCTATTAATCTATTTTCTTTCTGCTGACTCCTTATTTGACACCTCCAGTCTGGTTTCCACCTCAACCATACCATTGAAACAGCACTTATTAAAAGTTACTAATGACGATCAGGTTAAAAAAAATTCAAATTACTCTTCATACTTGCGTTCCTCAAACTTTCCTGTCTTTGACACGGTCAATCGTTCTCTGCTTCTTTAAACGTTCTCATCACTAGGGATGACGAGCCTAGCCTATTCTTGGATTACCTCTTACCTGTGTGAACATTTGTTCTCTATCACCTATTCCAATACTGACTCCTCTCGATGTCTACTGTCTATTGCTGTTCTACAAGGTTCCATTCTTGTACCCATTCTCTTCTGCATCTACATGTCCTGGGACAATTAATGTACTTTTTCAGACACCCAAATGTATCTCCCAGCCTCTGGCTTCACTACAATTGTATCTTGAGTTCTCAAATGTCTATTTTAAGCAGGGGTCCCCACATTTTCTCGGTCAAGGGCGGGGTCAACATACTTCAGACTGCTGGGGGGCCAGAGTATACATAAAATGTAGAGAACATTACATTGAGCCTAGGTAGTGTAACTATTACCTGTTAACATGTGCAGCCCATGTCTCCCATTTAACCAAATCCGATAGTATGCCTCACAACACAGCATGTGCAGATAGTATGTCCTGCAACACAGAGAACTCCTCCGTAGGAGAAGCAGCCATTCATGTGGCGCCCGAAGAACATCTTTGCTACAGACAGTGAAGCATACGCAGGTGACAACCTGCAGTCCAATTGGACCCATGAGGATGGGTGGTGCTAGCACTGCTATTCTATATGTAGGTCGCAGATATTTAACCACTTTGCCCTCCTTGACGTATAAAAACGTCAAGGAGGACATGCGCGCTCCCACGGCCGATCGCGCGCGTGCACGCGCACACTCCCGGCCGCGGATTCGGTAGCCCAGGAATTAATGTATCGGGCTATGGTGCCCGATCACTGATTCCTCTCCCCCGCTGAAAAAGCGACAGCTTCTCTCGGAAGCTACGCTTTTTCTGAAGCTATGTCCCTCTAAGCGTACATTGTACGCTTAAAGTGACGTCATGTAAACAAACTCACATCTTGTGGCCAAAAAGTAAAACTACAAGTAAAAGTAAAAAAACATTACAATACACAAATATTTCCCCAAATAAAACACTATTTATATCCCACCCTCCCAAAAATGCCCACATAAAGTGTTTAATAAAAAAAACCAAAAAACATTACTATAAAAAAAAACAAACACATAAATATTTACCTAAGGGTCTAAACTTTTTTAATATCTATGTAAAGATGAAATATTTCTCTCTTTTTCTTATAAGCTTGTAAATAGTGCTGGATGCAAAACGGAAAAAATGCTCTTTTTTATTTCCAAATAAAATATTGTCGCGATACATTGTGATAGGGACATAATTTAAACGGTGAAATAACCGGGACATATGGGCAAATACAATACGTGGGTTTTAATTATAAAGGCATGTACTATTTTAAAACTATAATGGCCTAAAACTGACAAATTCATTTTTTAATTTTTTTTCTTATTCTTACTGTTAAAATGCATTTACAGTAAGGTAGCTCTTAGCAAAATGTACCCCCCAAAGAAAGCCTAATTGGTGGCGGAAAAAACAAGATATAGATCAGTTCATTGTGATAAGTAGTGATAAAGTTAAAGTTATAGGCTAATGAATGGGAGGTGAACATTGCTCGGATGCATAAAGTGAAAACGACTGAGAGCTTAAGTGGTTAAAGATGCAGTGGACCACATCTATAAGTAATAGATTTTAAAAGTGGGGGGCCGGTGAAAAAGCCTCAGGGGGCTGCATTCGGCCCGCGGGCCTTAGTTTGAGGAACACTGATTTTAAGGTATGCGCTACTGTGCTGATCAGGCACATTCCCTGTCATCCCCACTGCGATCCCCACATACCTTGCTGTGCGCTGGGATGACAGGACTGGTGCCCAGTCCACATTGCACCGCTGTGTTCCTGCTTGCTGGCCGCCTCTGCCTCTTCTTTAATGCTTGGTACACACCATGCAATTTCTCATCAGATAGATGAGTGGAATAGATTTACAACAGGTCAGATCTGATTTCCGATTGTTTTTCTGATGAATTTTGTATAGAAGTAATCGGAAAATCGATCAGAAATCAGATCTGTTGGAAATTATCTATTCAACCCATCTATCTGATGGGAAATTGCATGGTGTGTACCAGGCATAACTTCCGCAAGGGCTTATTTTCAGGGTAGGGCTTATATTTCAAGCACGTTCAACATTCCAGCTAGGGCTTATTTTCAGGGAAAGAGGGTATGCAAAGCTCTCCATAAGTTGTCCCCTGTATATTTACTCACTAATTTCTAGATACCATCCCACCCAGAACCTTTGACCTCCATTGAAACCCTTCTTTAGTCTGATCACCACCTGCTTTCATTCTAGCATCCAGTAACTCAAACAAGTGTCTCCTCTGCTTTGGGACTCCTTCGAGCTCCAAGACTGGAAACCTTCAGAAAAGCTTATGATTTTTTTTCATAGATGTTAAAGCTGACTGCCTCATCCACCTGCCCTTTCATCTCCACAGCTTGCGTCTCCATCCCACTATTTTGTGCCCCACCCTCACCCCATGTGATGCATGTCTCTGCTGTACTTTGTATATATTTTTGGTCCCCAGTATTGTCTGTTTTGTGTTGCGTGCAGGGCTATGGAAGATGTTGGCGCTATATGAAAAAAAAACAACAACAATGGGGTATGAGTCAAACATTTTGTCCATCAGCAGGTCCATTTCTTGGACTGGCAAATCGGGAGATGACTCAAGATGCCTGGCTTATTTCAGTTCTGGGGAGAGAAGGGGTATTGCTGTGGAAGATCTCTTCCCCTCTCACGCAGAGTCTTTGTCCCCATGTGCAGTGCTCCGCCCTCTGACCCATAGTCTCCCACCCCTTCCCATGCAGAGTTAGCAGCGAAACATGAAGTATCTATACAGATCTCCTCCCCACAGCTACAGTACTCACAGGCTTAATTATGTTATTACTCATTATGTCATTTGAGTGTACAGTATATGCTGGCTTATTGTGTTATTTGGCTATACATGCAATCCTCAAGTTATTTGGGGTATGCTGACAGAGTTATAAACAACCAGTTAACAACTGACACTTCAGCAGTCAAAGGATTAATCAACAGTTGTACATCTTAGATTTAACACAATAACAGAAATAATTAAGATATGCCAGTCTACAAAATGACATAAATCCAAATAGGTAAGTTAAGGAAATTACAGAAAACCCTATGCATCACCATTCCACTAGTAATGGTTATATGGGTTTATTGGGGTTATATTTTTTAGTTATGACTAGAGATGGTCAATTCTTCAATTTGCAGCTTAGAATTGAGCACATCTGCATGCAAGATGGAATTGTCTGACCATTTAGTTATGACAAGAACTCCTTGTTACTTGTAAAGTTTCTGAATTCCTACAGTGGAACAAGAGACCATACCACTTCCTGGCATTCAGTAGAGGAAGGTGTCATCGCAGGAAGGCAGACTTTAGCATGGTTTTCCTGCAATAGTGGAATGACCACATATTTCAACATACACGGATGAGCACAATGCAGTAATTCCTGAAAAAAAACATTTCTCAAAAACGGAAGCTGCTGGAAAATCTAACAATTATTTCCTCTCTGAAGGTGCCTATTACTGGTGTAATTGTAGCGAACAACTGACCTTCCGATCCGATAATTGCAATCAGAAGAAAACGATTGGAAATCTACAATATGGATAGAAAATATAACCAATCCAATTATTTCAGGTAGAACCGATACACAAAACCAATTGATAAATCGTTTGATGTTGATTGGCACCATCAACACGATCAATGGGAAGGTTGATAGTGAAAATGTGTCCAATTTTTAGAAAACTATTTTATGTACACCAATTTTCTATCATTGCAAGAAGGAGATATTCAAATATGCTGATTATCATCTTGGTGTACCAGGATTTCTAACATTTACATTTTTGAGTAAGTGAACCTTTAACAAAATACGTCAATAATATGCACAAAATATCATTTTGTTGATAAGCTGTATGGACCAACAAAGTTCCATACAAATCATAAAATAATTATTACAGTGTGTGTGTAATATGCAGGATATGGTGTATTTCAGGTGCCATTGCCATTTCTACAAGCTCATACCACTTTGTAGAATGTGGTAACTCCTCCCTTCTGCATCCACCTTAATATGCATGTCCCTTCCCCCCCCCCCTTTTTTTTAGAATTAAACACACACACACACAAAAATACACTGACACTATTAAAAGCACACTATTTGTTAGAAAAAATATCTCCATCACAGCTACAACTTTGTATCTGTAATCTTCAGTGCACACCAGGCCTCAAATATTTCATATACTTTATTAGAAAACGAGTGCCCATTTTGTGCACAGGTGGGTTCACTGTTTCAATCTTTCTTCTCCTCATATTAGATATCCCCTGCTGCCTTCCTTTATTTTATTGCATCCCGCTAACTCACTTTCCTATGTCCCGCTGTTAGGCTTCGCTTCATTAATTCTTCCCAGTTCATTCTTCGTTCTTATCTTTTAGCTTTGGCGGCACAGTCAGATCCCCGGGACTGCTATAAACTAAGAAGATATTTTCAGTGTAATATATGCTCTATACGTTTTAGCAATAATTAAAACACTTTATTGCCACAATGGGATCACTTAAGATTCAGTCTAAGGGCCCTTTCACATTCCGTCCGTAGCGTTACAGATGAATTCTGCATGTAAACTTACTGCCTATACAATTTTATGGGCCTGTTCACAGTAACAGATCGTGTTATTCTAACTGGCTGCATACAGGCTTTGTATTAAAGTCTACATCCAGTCTTCACTGCATTTCACACTCATGATGCGCGTGTTATTCAATACGCAGTGTGAAATCATCCCGAGGACCTGACTTCTGAAAGTGCTGTAGCCACCATACATGGCTACACAAGTGTAGGGCTGATCATAGTTGAAGTTGGCAATACAGGTTTGCTAGAATCGCATTCAAAATAATTACTATGGGGATTATTATTTCGGACTGAAGAAGGCTGGAGATCACAAGTGATCCAGAAAACTTGGGAAGGATTCTGCCACAAAAGTTCAAGTGACAAAAGTTCAAATGTGTAATATCAGAACATAGTTACTGAAAAGTTTGGAAACGTTTTACTATTACTAAGTGAAAGTGGTGTGTGCATGTGACTGCAATAGCACAAACTGTAAGTCACTTACCTGTGTACATATCATTTTGTATGGCTCATTTGTATTGGCTTTCTTGGACTTTCCCCCACACCACCTTATCATTATCTAACCCTCACCTTGTAACATTTGCAGGTGAAACTAACTTCCCCTTATCCCATACCCCAACTTCCCTTAAATGGCACCTAATCCTAATCTTCCCTTACCTGATCCTCTAACCCTAAACCTCCTTGTAAATGCTTAAATGTACACCAAACTAAGAGTGGGCCTGAAAACTTCAGAAACGGACATATAGGGACAGTAAGGGTACATGTGTGCTTCCTTTGTACAGCCAGGCTCTATCAGTAATCCCACCCTGTCCCCTAGAGGGGAAGCACATTGCATAGGAAAAAGATGGGCCATGGTACCGGGGGACACAGATCCTGGATGCACAGCTGCTTCCATGAATGTAGCATTAAGATGACAACTCGAATGTAGATTGATTTGGCCAGGTTAGTATGCATTAATCCATTTAAACAATGCCCCTACTGTTGGGCATATTAATGTGAACCTGTGAGTCCTCAGAAAACAAAGAACTTAAAGGCCCACTTAAAACAAGTCTGGGTCAGAAATGCACTCTCTATCAAAATACCAGCTTCCCACTATTCCTTCTTCAGTCCTAATTGTTACCTCCTTGTTAGCTTCTAATATACAGGTTGCAAACATCTGCCACCTAGGAGAGAAGTTTTCATATAAAAGCAGTTCAGGTTTATTTGGGATATATATATATATATATATATACATATATATATATATATATATATATATATATATATATATATATATATATATATATATATATATATATATATATATATATATATATATATATATATATATATATATATATATATATATATATATATATACACACATATATATATATATATATACATATATATATATATATATATATACACATATATATATATATATATATTCTTAGCTTAACAAAAACTGCTCTGCTGCTCCCCAGTGCCAGATATTTATGGGGTACCACAGGCGCCCAAATTTCCCCTCAATTCTGATATTTGAATTGGCACCTACGGCTGCCAAACTTCCAAATTTCCTGTTTCTGTTTGAAAATGGAGCAATCAAATCCAGCCACTGCAGAGCCATCCAGTGTTTCAGACATCTTTACATATACGTAGTATGTAAGAAAAAATACATAAATAATACAAAGGAACAGATACTTATAAAAATAGGTTTATTATTTTCAGAAATTTTTATTTTACCTGGATACAATGTACATTAATCCGTTAAAGAAAAAATAAAAAGCAGAAGCAGCCACTTCATTGGAACACACAATATAAATAAAGCATTTGCCTATGGAACTAGGACGTTACCAATATGTTACAAATGAATTAAGCACATAGCAAAGAGCAACAGGTGAAAAGACTGCATAAGAAACCCTATTTAAATAATGCACCATGTACAATTCTAAACAAATAAGATAATCAATGGAATTTGAGTTCTAAAAGGAAACACTATACAAACATAAAATACACAAATAAAATACACAATTTATGCTAAAATAACCAGAAGCCATGCCATTCATTTTATGAATATTCCTTGTATGGGAATCAGTCTGAGGACTTGCTGCCACCCGAGCCACAAACTTTAGATGACTGTAGATTCAGAATGTGACGTCATACTATGGCTTAAGTCATTAAACAGTTCATTTTAGCACTGGAGGCACCTACTCATTCCTATATCAGCAGCCTTAAAGAATGTAAAGGCAATAGAAAGCTCAAGGTAGGGGAGATGATGGGGGGGGGGGGGGGGGGGGCATGGTAGGTAAGTATAAGGAGAAAGTATCAGGTGATGAAAGATAAGTTATAGTCAGCCACTGTTCATAGGTTGGAGTCTAGGATTAGGCATGGGGAAGGGAGATGGTTAAGCTACAAACTACACAAGAGGTTAAAAGTCTCCTGAAACGACCTTTTGTGATCTTTCTGGGTGATTTATCCACAATCAGTGTTCAGTCCTCTGTTCTATAGTTATGGGAGTCGGGGAAATCTTCTTACAAATGTAACAGTATTTTTATACACTTAAAAATCCATGACTTTTGTAGTGGGAGGAGAAGAGACTTGTTAGTTCAATAAAGGTTTTGTCTAGAAAAGGTGCCGAACAAATGTTTAAGGACACGAGTCTAAAGAGGTCTAGATAAAGTAACAGACTATATACTGAGTAAAGCACTGCGGAAGATGTTGGGGCTATATAAATAATAATAATAAAAAGGAGAAAAATCACCAAATTCTTATAAGGCATAGACTTAATTAAAACTTAAGTTAAACATTAAAACAGACGTAACTGTGTTGGTGGTAATTTTTTTGAAACTTTGGTTGTAATTTATTAATATATTGTAAAAGGCGTCAAGGGTGACCCATATACTGGCTCACCCATAAGCATGTATCTGAATATACCTGCATATGAGGACAGGGAGCCGAGGCACCTCAGGTGCTACCTTACCTGGGTGAATAATGTTTTTCCAATAAGTCTGATGGTTAGTAACCAAGAAATGTTGGCTGATTTCTGCATCTACTGGTGAATAGGCAAGTAGTGACTAGTGAGTGGACAATTATCTCATATCCATGAACGCCTTCACACTGTGCTGCTTTATAGGCAATAAGTGCTGAGTTCCCTTAGTGTGCGGAGGATGTGCATGCTAGCTGAAGCACGGATGTCCTGAGCATCTGGGCTTCCATATGACAGTATCTTCCCATGTACTGCCAGCTAGAACAGCGCTGAAGTGCAAGTCTTGGCACAAGGCATACAACGCAGAGCAAAGGATAAAAAGGGCTGTAATACGCTGCAGCCAATTAAGTGCTTTCATTTACTAATAGAAACAGGAAACAAGGAATCTGATTTGCTCTAGTACTGAAAAAAAATCCAGCCAAGTATCTGCCCTTGGCTCAATATAGAATCTATATACAGGTATCCAATGATAGCTTCACATAGTTTCTTTGGTACCATAAATTCATAGTTTTCCCAAAAATGACAAAACATTACCATGAACATTTTTTTACCAGAAATGTTTATGGTGGTTTGGTTATTCCCAAAATAGAATTTTCACAGACCTACTGCAACGTAAATTAAAAACTGAAAATCCTACATTTTCAGGTTTCAATTACACAACAGGATTTGCACAGGAAAACACACACACACACACACACACACACACACACACACACACACACACACACACACACACACACACACACACACACACACACACACACTATCACAAAATAAGGCATCATGACATAACATGTTGTTGCTAAATTATTGGAGTGAAAAGGCAAAACATACATGTATGGAAATGAGAAAACAGTATAAAGATCCAGCGTGCGTGTGTATATACACAGTCATGAGAAAAAGAAAGTACTCCCTCTTTCATATCTAAAGCCTAGTCCACACCTTCAATTTTGATTGGCCAATCATGGCCAATGACTGTCTTCATGTAGTATGAAGGTCAATAGATTTTGATACTATGAACAGATTGTGTAGGCAAACTCTTGTATTATATGGATGTGGTAAAACTGGTCAGTGATTGGCCCCTCAAAAATTGGAGGCGTGTACCAGACTTAAGGTTTTGTGTATCATGGCATAGTAAAATAAAATCTTGTCCTTAGCAGGTTCTAAAGTGGTTTGGATCATTCAGACGTGTGGCACCACAACCTGAGGAAGAAAGACAACTGTTGCCGTCGATCAATCTGGGACAGGTTATATGACCTTTTCAAAACCATCTGAACACCATCATTCTACAATAGGAAAAGCTTTTTACAAGTCAAAAGTAATTGAGACAATTGCCATCTTTCCAGAAGTGGACAGCCAAGCAAATTTACCCTAAGGTCAGACCGTGCAATGCTAAAAAAACTGCAAAAAAATAAAAAGAGCTACATCTTAAGAGTCTACAGGACTTCGTTATCATGTTTAAGTTCATGATAGTACAATTTAAAAAGACTGAACAGCTTATTTGAAAGTTAAACATGTTTTCTCTAAAAAGGACATGGCATGGTAGCACAACTTTGGTTTAGAAAGCTGTAATTGAACAAACCACGAGATAAGTCCAAAATGGAGATGTCTGGCTACAATGCCAACTGTTTAACTCAGTGATGCAGCGGTGCAGTCACCACAGTCAACTAAAAAGGTCACTGTATACCAAAGTATCCTAAACACAAATGTGAGGCTATCTGTGCAACAGATAAAGCTTTGCTGAAATTGGGCCATGCAGCAGGAAAAAGATTTCAAGCACACCAGCAAATCTACAACAGACTGGCTTGACAAAGTAAAGAATCGAGGTGTTGCAATAGACCAGTCAAAATCGAAACCTCAACTCAATCGAAATGCTGTGACCTCAACAAAGCTGCACATACACAAATGCCCAAACACCTCAATTAACTTTTGTCGTTAGGCCAAAAAATGTAAGAGACTGGTAACGTCATACAGAAAATGATTACTTCTGTTTATTGCTGTTAAATGCGGTTCTACAAGCTATTAGTTACTAAGCTCCCATTTGATTTTCACACACGGATTCTCTATTTTGGGTAATAAATAATAATAATGACATAACAGAAGGTGCTCTGTAATAAGGTTAGATTTAAATAATATTAAAACCTGATAAAGACCAGATTATTTTTTTTAAATGCACTGCTATGTAACAACTTATTTATTTAAATTGAAAGTGGGTGTACTTTTTCCTACATACCTAGATACACTCACAGTTTCATAGTGAATGAGTTTTCTTTTAGATCACTTTGGTGCAGGGTTTAGAATATTTGTACTGACAGGGTGATTTTCCTTATGTGGTGCAGCTGCCAATCAGATTCCAAAATTTTGTAACCACTCCTGACTCAATCTATTAAACTCTCCTTTACCGGATCAGTAACAGTACCATGATATTATGATGTACATTTAAACATTTTATAGGAGCAGAATTTAAACATACATTTTAGGAGAGGCAAAACAAATCCATTATCCCTTTTTCATGACACACACAGCATTGTTTAGGTAGCATGTAGAGGATGTTTTTGAGTTTTTTTGTTTTTTTTTAAATGAAAATATGTATATGCACAATTCTTAGGGAAGGGATCAGAGAATAATGAAACACAGACTGAAAGGGTCTCTCTCTCTGTCAGTGAAGAACTTACACTGACAAGTAGGGAGTCAAAGCAGCTATTGCTAACAGAGAGAGCACCACAATTATCACAGAAATCCCAAAGCCTCCAGAGTCCATTGTTATGCTGGGAATACACAGGTCGATTCTGGTGCTCGATTCTGCGCCCAATCGTTTTGCCCTCTCCATTCTCTTATCTTCCGCTCGTTTTTTCTTATCTTCTTTTCATCTCACTTCGATGACAAATCGAGCGGCAAAACAATTGAACGGTGATCGGACATGTCGGAAATTATCAGCTCCGTGTATTCCTAACATTAAAGAGACACTGAAGCGATAAAAAAAATTATGATATAATGAACTGGTTGTGTAGTAGAACATTGCTAGAACATTGGTGCCAAAAAAATATTCTCATATTCATATTTTCAGTTATACAGCTTTTTTTTTTTTTTTTTTTTTTAATAACATTGCATCATTCTCTAATATGTGCAATTTACACATTACTCAGCATTCTAAATGTTTTTCCAGAACAGGCAGTGAACTTTTGACCTGTCCTGAACTACTCTCTGCAGAAGAAAAACACAATACAGCTGAGATAACCTAATCAGAAGTCAGAGCTCTCTGCAACTTTCAAAGTCCTAGAACTCAATGGCTATTTGCATAGATAACAACTGGAGTTTCTTAACTCTTCCTGTACTGGAAACAAATGTTAGACTTATGTCTCTGCCCCTAATATTTTATTTATTAGGTGTACTACACATACAAATCATTAGATCATAATTTTTTTTTTTTGCGCTTCAGTGTCTCTTTAAGGCTCCTAAAACCTGCTCTGACATGCCTCCAGTCTAAACACAAATAAACCCAATAGTAGTACTCCCAGCAGAACTAAAGCATTAAATTCAATGCTGAGTCAGAGATAGAGGTTATCTGCTACAACTTTAATTTCATTACTCATAAGTGTTGGTGTGCAGATACTTAAACATTCCTCTTCCTCCGCCTGTATACCACACACTACTAATGAGGTCTGGTAAGTAAAGCCACTGTTACTAGATCACACGATTATTATAAAGGAAAAAAAAAAAAGAACTACTAGAGGCTTAAGTTAAAGTGTAAAGGCTCGTACACGTCAGATTTTTCCAAACGACCGTCGAAACTAGTCTTATCGGGTGAACAACCGACCGTACACATGCCCGATTTGACGTTCAAACGTCCAATCCTTTGGAAAAATCTGACGTGTGTATGCAACTTAACCGTCAGGCATAAAATAAAAAATCAATTAATTTATTTTTATCTGGTAAACACGTAATAAGGATGCGAACCAGCCAATCCAAAAGTTCAAATCACTATTACTTTTCTTGTTGATAAATGATCATTATCCAGTTTACCTGGCTCTTATTTGGTACACACAACATTTAAAGTACACAAAAATGAAGTTGCAGGGCATGCTGGGTTTACCTTTTTTTGCTTCTGTACTTCCCCTCAGACTTAATGCAGCCTAACTGGCTGAAGCCTCTTTCCCTCCTGTTTTCCCCTCCCACACCTCTGTTCCTCTCGGATTGGCCAATATTTCTCATGCTGAGACAATGCACTTTCTATAGTGAAGGGCGGGCAAATCAGGCAGAGGAGAGTAAGGGAGGAAATGGCATCAGGATTGGCTTCAAAATAGCCACAGTTAAAATGAGAAATGCTAAGAAGGATTTTCTCTTTTTTACTGTAGAAAAATCACTAAAATCAAAAGTGGACAGTGCAATACATATGTTATGTAAGTAGAGCAAGTATGTATCTACTTATATATGTATTTTTTTTCTAAGATATTATGGCTGACAGCTCCACTTTAAGAAAAAATACACTAATGTATAAAAAAAAAAAAAGTACAATGATTGATTTAAAACAAGGCTAAGAAGTGTTTTCCCTTATATCGCAGCAGATTATACTGCTAAAGAAGACACCATTTTTTAAATAGGGTTTATGATAAGCAACTGGTCTTTTAGAGAAAATGGAGTGAGACCAAAAGCACTATCAAAATAAATTAGATTTAAAGTTTAACATGTATTATAAATACAGGTTATAATTGTGTGCATTCTTACACTGAAGACAAGCTTTCCACTACAATATGAAATACTATCAGCTAGAGATTATTACTCCATTTGTCTAAGGAAATATTGTTACAAGAGGCTGCTGCCTTGGACTGAGATCTCTTGATGAGCAAGCATCTGCTGCATTACAGTACTTGTCTATTGAGAAATGTAGACCTGACAGAACTAACATGAACCCGTTTTGCTACGTCATTTCTTAGAAGAACCTGATTTCAGCGCAACTGTGAATCCATGGAGAGAGTACAGCAGCAATTCTAATATCCACAGAGGGTGAACCGTGACCAGTGTTTACAGGCATTGTTAGACCTGGTTGGTTTAACAGGTGAGCTGTGTAATGCATTTTTTTTTTTTTTTACTACTTCGCAATGCTACTGACCAATAATCTAATAACTGCCCTGTAATTCTAGGCAATGTCTTTGGAAACAAGAGCAGGCAACAAATATTGCCATCTGTAGGCCTAAAGGCTGCCATTTAATTTGCCTTGTACTTGGAAGCATCCCGTGGCTCTCTGCTTGGGTTGCTCCAGTCATCAGCTTCTGCTGCAGTTTTGTAATGTCGCCATGCAGACTTGTTAAACACCGGCAGTCTCTCAAATGAATCCCCGGACACAGCCTAGAAATCAAAAAAGTACATTTGTCAGCAGCAGTCCTAGTGGATGCATAGCACTGTACTGCTTCAAGGGGTACGAACAACACTAGTAACGTGATCAATTTGAAATGAGACTTCTGCTTGTAAAAATGTTTTCCGCATCAGTCAATACAAAAAGTGCAGTGCAAAAATACTTGTGCATGCGCAAGCATTTCTTAGCACTGTGAGCCAGGTTATTGCTTTACCCACTTAGATTAGGGCTTGCTTCTGTACATTTTCAGGAACATGTCACTGCTATAGACTGATACATATTGCTGAAAGATACACAGAAGCACACCTAGCAATGCGCGGTCCCCAGTTTGAATCCCAGACAGGGCACTAACTGCATGGAGTTTGCATGCTTCCCCCGTGTCCGTGTGAGTTTCTCCCTGTACTCTGGTTTCTTCCCACATCCCCAAAACATACAGATAAGTTACCCCTGGCTCATCCCTAAAAATTGTTTCAAGATTACAATGGACATTTAGGACTATGGTAGGGATTAGATGGTAAGCCTGTCTGAGGAACAATTAGTGACTATGTACTCTGTTGAGCGCTGGGGAAGAGGTCAGCGCTATATACATACTAAATAATAATAAAACATGTTGCTTAGTGAATCAGCTCTGCTCTCACATTGCCAACCCAAACACCTGGATCTTTCGGTGTAAAAGCAGTCACCAGAATCTTGCGACTTCCATATCCAATGAATCTTTATTGTGCTTGCTAAAATAAATGTATAAATTACGTATTAATGGTTCAAACGATATAGTGGATTTTTTATTTACTCCACAACAACCTGGTACTTTATCAGGGGCAATCACACTTTACAATTCTACTTATTAAACTTTGGATTTAAAGATGTACATTGACATATCAAATGTGATTAATAAAGTAAAATCTCAAATACCTTTAGATATATAACTGCATCAGTGCCAACGCCTTCCATGGAATAGAGTTTAAGGTCCCCTTGGAAATAGCGGGCATAAAGTCTAGAGATAGGCAGTCCATACCCAAATCCAGCCTAAAGTCGAAAAAAATATATAAATATATTTTAGTGGACTAGTAGTGAGAAAAGACTGAAATACGGTAACTAATGCAATGATTCCCAAACATGGCCTTGGGTTACATAGCAACAATATCCACACATGCAGTCAAACTCAGGCAAATTGATGTGAAAAACAGTGTGGCTGATGTATCCAAATCAGTGGAAGGAAAGTAAAGCTAGTGTTGAAGTGTAACAGATGCCCAGATCTAAGACAGGCGCAAAGATAACTGGAGTAAAAGCAGAGCAGTTGCCCAGAACAACCAATAAGGTTTAAGATGTTGGATGAGCCTTTGAATACAAATAAAATGGAGATTTTTTTTTTTTTACATCAGAACTGGGCCAACATTTACTAACCTCCCTGGCGTTAAACCCGACGGTAAGCCTGACACAGTGTCGGGCTAGCCGCCGCAGGGGATCGCATCGCCCGAAGGAGGATTTTTAAAAATAAAATAGCACTTTGCTAGCTAACTATGGTGCCCAAGTCCCTCTGGTCCCCTCCGATTGCCCCCGATCACCTCTGGTATACATACCCCCCCCCCCAAGGATCCCACGATGGCACAGCCTCCCAATCAGCACCCGGCTTCGCTATGGGGAGGATCGGAACTGCGCATGACGTCATGTCCGATCGTCGCCATAGCGACGAGTGATGCTAATTGGGCAGCTGCGGCTCTCGCGGGATCTTAGACGGGTGAGTATTGCCAGCGGTGATCGGGTGGGGGGCTATCTGAGAGGTGCCAGGGGACTTGAGCATCATAGTTAGCCATCCTAGTGCTAGCTAACATAAAAAAAAAACATTAAAAAAATCCCTCCTGCGGACGCAGACACTTAAACTGCGTAACGCCAGGGAGGTTAAAGGACAACTGTAGTGAGAAAAATATGAGGCTGCAATATTTATTTCCTATTAAACAATACCAATTCCCTGACAGCCCAGCTATTTGGCTGCAGTAGTGTCAGAAACAAGCATGCAGCTAATCTTGTCAGATCTGACTATAACGTCAGAAACACCTGATCTGCTGCATGCTTGGTCAGGGTCTATGGCTAAAAGTATTTGAGGCAGAAAATCAGTAGGACAGCCAGGCAACTGGTTTTGCTTAAAAGGAAATAAATATGGTAGCCTCCATATACCTCTCACTTCAGTTGTCCTTCAAGGTTCCTGAATGATGAGCATTTCTAAAATTGCATGTGGAATTTTAAGGTTTGCTTTCTATACAGAACAAAAATTAAAATTTTAGATGGATATGGGCTTTAGAGCTGGCCATACACCAATAGATTGTCACCCAATGTGGCAAAATGATCGATTCCTCTGATAGGAATCGTCTCCTACCACATACCTGGGGAAAGGTCAGTGCTTCTATAACATGTTGTGTGTCTGGTTGCTCAATAAAACTTAAAATGCAAGTTTGAAGCCTGTGGAGTGCCTCCTTCTATAGCATTGTACATAGAATGTTGTTGCAGGTATGGTGTACCTGCAGGAGAAGTGCACTGGCCTATGCTACCCAGCGTGGGGATTTAGCATTACAGAAGACCAAGGTAATTCATAGTTAGAAATGCTATTTTGTGCCCTGAAGATCTCTTCTTCCATCTCATCCAGCCATATGAAAATACCATAGTTCAAATTAACAACTGGGGTCAGAGCTGAAATTACGGTCTTCTACACGATCACTCTTCAACACTCCCATCTAACTAATCATGCTGCCATATCTCTGAACTCGAGTGAAGTGTGGTCCGGTGTTAGTCGAGGAGCAGAAATGCAGACATCAAACCAACAAACGTCGATTCCGGTGATACCTTTAATGACTAACTGTACATGGTATATTGCAAGCTTTCGGAACGGCAGGTTTCTTCTTTAGGCATTATACAGAGCTGTATAATGCCTGAAGAAGAAACTTGATGTTCTAAAAGCTTGCAATATACCATGTACAGTTAGTCATTAAAGATATCACCAGAATTAACGTTTGTTTTTGATGTCTGCATTTCTGAATTGGAGAGAACACACAGCATTAACCATGAGAAGGGAGGAGGTAAGGAGAGATCATGATGAAGGTAATAACATGCTCCAGTGAGCTGCAGGATTTCTTCATATGCCTGGATAACCTAGGTGGTATTTAAATTAGGAAACCACATCTATGCTTTTAATAAACACTATTGCTTTATTATATAACAGTGAATTCATATGCATCAATCCACTGCAGGTTCAGTGTTGCAGCTACTGAATATAATGAAATACTCACCAAGGGAGCTGCTCTGCTTGGCTCCAGACTGGGCCTAGGTGCCGTGGAATACATGTAGTTGAACAGACGGTCTATTTTTCTCAGTGGAACTCCTCCACCCTGGTCACTAATCTGAGGAGACAAAGGCAATTTGTCAATTTCCATTTAGTGCTAAGCAGTAAAATGTTGCCTCTTCCTCACTCTCTAAATGCATCACTAAACTGAGTAAAAATAGTTTTTATCCAGTATGTTGCTTCCAGTGGACACCATCAGATCTCCATTGCATGTTTTGTTTTAAAAACAAACAGCCTCAAACCTATTTATAACATGGATTGAGATTCACGGTATTGGACAGGGGCGTAGCAATAGGGGGTGCAGCGGTAGCGACCGCATCGGGGCCCTTGGGCCAGAGGGGCCCCAAAGTGCCCTCCCTCAACTACAGTATTAGCTCTTTATTAGTCCTGTGCCCATAATAATAATCACTTTGAATAGTGGTAATCATCAGCAGGCTGTTCTCCATCCCCTTCTTGCACCTCTGACACTGTAGTTGCTATTGGCAGGTTTTGGTGCGCCGTATCAATTGTTATGTATAGAGTGCTTGGGGGGCCCCATTGTAAGACTTGCATCAGGGCCCACAGCTCCTTAGCTACGCCACTGGTATCGGATATTTTTTTCTTCCGAAGTACGATCTCTTCAGGCCATCAGATAACTCCCCAAAATTGCCAAACGAGAATATAATCATCATAAGCCTAAAGCTAGCCATACACTGGTCAATGTGGTCAACAGATAGATCAGAGAGGGATCTATCTGACCAAATCCCTCCACACACTGTACACAGATTTCAAATAGACTGGTGAACTGTTGGCCTGGGAAGAAGCAAGTTATTGCAAAATGCCTGTTAGGCCGTGTACCCTTGGTGCCCACTGTCGCCTCTTCACTTTAGCAACCTTTTAGTGACTTCTCAGCAAACTTAAGCACAATAATATGCAGTTTATATATGATATTCACAATACACAGCAATACAAGAGCTTCATTTAGGGCTTAGAGGGTGTGGTTGCTGCAGCTGCTTTGATTCCTCACTATTTAGACTGCAAAGGGAAAGGAACATTTTGAACTTGTCTGAGATGTAGCACAGAGAGTCTGGGGTTTAGGAAGTGTCTCCCTAGCCCCCCACCCCACAACTACTGTGCGTGCACAGATCTAGGAAAAAAACTGTGCCTGAACCGGGGATTATTATATATAAATTGAACAGGTAATTATGGAGAGTAATGCAAATTCCATTAATAGCTTGTAGCTTTATTTATTATTGTACTTCATCTTAAAAAAAAAAAAAAAAAAAAAAAACTCAATGTGACTGCATTAATGTAACTGCCCCCCTTCCCCCCCCCCATTTATCACCTCATCGTAAGGCTTGAGTGAGTAAGACATGAATAGGAAGAAGTATTGTTGAGTAGTAGATCGGTAAACCACAGACATTTATTAAACGATTTAACGGAGAAAGGCTTAAAGAGACTCTGAAGTGAGTGAACCAGCATGTGTTTACTGTAAAGCACCCTACATAGTGCTAAACATAGCCGTTATCCCGGGGCAAAACAAGGGGTTTTTCACCCTAAATCCCCCCTGCAAAATCCACGACTCCATCGCTGCACGGATCTCCGCCTCTCCCCCGCCCCTCTCTGTGAAAGCAGATTGAGAGGGGCGGGGGAGAGTGGGCGAGCAGCGGGATTGACGCTCTGAGAGGCGGAGCTACAGGGCTAAGCTCTGCCTCTTCAGGAAGCGTTACCCCAAGTTTACAGAGGGGATTTGGGGGGTATAAACCCCTCGTTTTGCCGCGGGATAGCGGTGGTTTAGCACTATGTAAGGTGCTTTACAGTAAACACATGTTTGTTCACTCACTTCAGTCTCTCTTTAAATACATCACAAAAGAAAAAATCCAGGTCTGATATCAGATGACTACCAGCTCAGTACTTAAAGGGTTACTAAAGCCCAAAATAAATCAGTTCTGGGCCTTCTTGCAGGCCCCTGGAATCATCCTGTGCCCGTTCCGAGTCCCTCCATCGAGCAGCAATCAGCCCCCTCAAAGCTGGCTGGTTGGAGGCTACTGCCCATGAGCGGCCCCGAGCCAAATGCATCCTGATTTCGCTTCTGCGCCGGGAGCAGTCTGCACATACGCAACAGAGATTTCCGCATACCGTGCATGCACAGAACGCTCCCAGCAGCTGTGAGGAGGCACATGGCCAGCGAGCTTTACAGTGGTCGTCACTGCTGGCCAGAGGGTCTTGGAAGGACAGCGCGAGCACAGGATGAATCCGGGGGGCTGCAAGAAGCCCCTGGTAAGTTAAACTGATTTTTTTTTCTGCACTAAATTTCCTTTAAGGCCCAGTATTTCTATTTACAGTGCAGAGAGCCACATTCATATGTGATAACTTCCCAGGGATTTTTTATAAGGACACACCTTTATGGATAGATCTTCTTTTCCCAATGTGACCAGTGTTTTTATAGGTGGCAGGGCTGCTGCCTTGCCTTCATGCTGCTCCACTGTTGCTCTCATTGAATTCTACATGGAGAGAATGTAAAAGATAAAAATGGTAAGCACAGTATCAAAAGACTTATATAATAGTGATCAAGAGTTACAGAAAATTATGGGTACACGCGATGCAATTTCCCATCAGATTGACATGTAATCTGACAGGAAGTTGCATCATGTATACATGTCGAAACCGCTCCCAATCAATAACGGGATCAATGATAACTTCCCAAAATAAATCACTATTGATCAGGAGGCAATTGGACATGTTGGAAATAATTGGTTCAATCACATCAATGAGTGAGAGATGTAGTGTTGATTTAGGTACCTGGTCGCATCTCTGCTTTTAGTTATCATGTACAACTAATCATCAAACCTTCTGGTTCTATTCTTACTGGCTAGGAACTGCATACAACTTTTTGTTTTATACCACAGCACTCGGACAGGAAGCTGAACGCGGATTATGGTGCAGGCATCCTTAGTGTGACTTATTTACTGTTTTGGACCAGTGGGAGAATACAATTTCTATGTGTCTTTTTGGCACCTGTGTAATTAAAGCACCATGAAACAAGACGACTGAACTCAACTCTAGTAGAAGTCAAAATTACTACTTTCTCTTACTATGATTGCTAATTATTAAAGTAAAATAACAAGGTAATAGGCTTAACATCAGAATAAAGAAGCTATTTAAATGCCCAGTTATTAATAAAATGGTTGCTCAAGGACTACACGTAAGAAGGCACCACAATATATCATTGTGGAAACTGCCAATCTTTTCTTATGAAATGAAACGCTTGCTGCTTCATGCCACCCAAGTAGCGTTATCCCTTATTATACCAGTAAATTGCTCTGTAACCAGGTTGAACTGAAGCCAAGATCAGGATAGCGATACCTCTAATTCTGCACAATTATGGCAAGGCATTTTATCCTTAACTGGATTCCAGTACACTCTGTTATTAATTTGTTTCAGAGTAGGTAATGTCACATCTCACAAGAAACTAGTTTTACTGGTCCACAATGCGTTGCTGCTCTCTTCAGCAGATGTGCCATTTATAGCATTACGTTTGGAATTTCCCCAGCATAGTAAAGTATTTCTTTTTGCCATGCTTTCTCTGGAAGTTTTATCACCTCCTGTCCATCTCTGGGAAATGGCATCGGCTGGCTAGAATTATACCGAAGCCTAAATGCTTTTTTGACAAAACACAGATTGGCAGAGGGAAGAATTTACTGTAAGGTAGGCTTTGAGACAGTTGTGGCAGACAAAAAAAAATTGGCATGTTGTTAATAATTTCCTGTAGCTATTATATAACCAAACTGGTTGTATAGTTCAGTAGCCATAAAAAGAGGCAGGCTGCACATGCACATCCACTGTAGGCTGTAATTTGGGTCTCAGATTTAATTATAAATGAGAATCACTGCTCCACATCTAGGAACAAAGCCTGCAGCATAATCAGCAGATGTGAATATACAGTAAACACTGCAACAAGCTGCAGCAAAAGTTGGCATTTTCTGTCAGTTTAGTAGCACCAGCATTAATACCACTTGACTGCAGTATGAGGTTTAACATGCAGGTGGTGCTGAAGAGTTAAAACTTTGCTATATACTGTAGTTATCATCTACCCTAGTGCTATGCTATATAAAGCTATCTATGCACATCATAATCTGACTACAATACGTATATGCAATTCAACCAAAAATTGTATAGCAAGTTAGTCCGTTAAACTAAATATGACTTAAACAGGTTAGGGTAAGCACCACACAGACGGTCATGTAAATTTAGGAGCATGACGAAAAAAATGTGGGCACTGCCATAGTCTCTGTTAGCGGCACTTTGCATGGGTACCTATGGCGACTCCCATTAGTGTTAGGTATAGATAGGGGAGAGTGGATTTTGCATGAACGTCAATTGATTTTCCCACAGCGGGGTGCCTCCCTCTATATAGAACAGAACCACAGAACCAGCTACTTGACTTGGAGCAGAGCAGTGTGTCTGTGCAGCGATCATTCCGAATCCCAAACTGTCACTCCAAATCATCTTCAATAATCATAGTGGGAGAAAGTCATTTGAAAGTGTGCATGCAGCTTTGAGAATTTTGTTTAATAGGTTTTAAAAGAAAAAAATAGTACTTTAGTGTTTTGTATACTACTAGCATGCAATGTAGCGTCTACAGTAAGATGGCCTAAATCTTTATTTGTAAGCATAAGAAGCACCAGATGAGACAATGTCTTGTGATTTGCTGACCCAATTGTTTAAGGAAGATACACAAAGCCAGAAGAGGGTTTAAAAGTTGAAAACACTTCTTTAATCTTGCATCCATCTGGCCTGCCAGCAGTTTACAGTGCCACAGCTACAGTAGCAATTCTATTCTCACAAATTACAGAACAGCAGTATAACAAAGCTCTGATCAAACACAACAAAATATACTGTCTTGAAAAAATTTAAAGTGGAACCACAGTAAAATTTTCCCCTCAGCTGCAGTAGATTAGCCACACAATCTAAAGCAGGTCATACATACATTGATTTTTAATGGCAGATTCGATCTGCCTGTTATCTGTGATGCAAGCGAGCCACTCTGATCTTAGTTTCATAGAATAAAAATGACGTTCCAACCAGATATTACATTTTGCAGGGGAAGCTTCCCCTTGAACCGCATCACCCCACCCCCCACTCTCAATGAGTCATGATTGCAGCAGCTCCACTCATCCATTCTTCATGCCACTCTGCTTCCATGCCTCCCTTCTGCAATGCTCTACACTGGCTCCCTGATTCAGGATCAGTTTCAAGATTCTGTGCCTGGCCTGAAAGTCATCGCATAAGACCTGTCTAACCTACATCTTTGAGCTCCTCCACAGATATATACCCTTCCCGTCTGCCCTGTGCATTTCTCACTCCCTTGCCTGCATGCAGGACTTTTAGAGAGCTGACCCCACCCTATGGAATTCCCTCACAGCCCTCCTCAGACTTGCCTCTTCCTTCAACACTTTCATGCAAGCCCTAAAAATACACCTTTTTAAGATGGCCTAAGCCCCCTCTACAACACCTTAAAGAGAACCCGAGGTGGGTTCTAAGAACAGTAATTGCACACAGAGGCTGGGTCTGCATATACTGCCCAGCCTCTGTTGCTATACCGATCCCCCCACAGGCCCCATGGCACTCTGTTTTACCTCCATAAATCATACGCCGAGCTGTCGACACACAGCGTGTCGCAGCTGGCTGTTTACCTATGGATCTGTCACTTTCATCGCTCCCCCGCCTCCCCCATAGCTCCGGTCCCCGCCCGCGTCCCTTCCCTCCAATCAGCGGGGAGGGAAGGGATGCGGGCGGGGACCGGCGCTATGGGGGAGACGGGGGAGCGCCGAGAGTAAAAGATCCAGAGGTAAACAGCCGGTTGCGACACGCTGCATGTCGACAGCTCGGCATATGATTTATGGGGGTTAAGCAGAGCGCAGGGGGGCCTGTGGGGGGATCGGTATAGCAACAGAGGCTGGGCAGTATATGCAGACCCAGCCTCTGTGTGCAATTAGCGTTCTTAGATCCCACCTCGGGTTCTCTTTAAAGACAACCTGAGGTGGTGCGAGGGGGGGGCAGATGGGACACAGAGGCATGAGCCGTTACAGCGAAGGACCCCCGCACTCAGGCATCCCGCAGGCTTTGAGGGAGGCAGCTGTCAGCGCAGACTCTGCTGCGCAATAAGGCGCTCTCCCTCTCCATTGTTTTGCCTGCGGGTCTGCCAGTGATGACGTGCGGCGTAATAAGCCGGTCTGCCGTCTATCGCCACGGCTCTGCCCCCTGATGACGCAGTTAACTAATCAGCTGCTCCTCCCTGGCTTATTGCACAGCGGCTCATTAAACCGCACGCCATCAGGGGGGCAGAACCACGGTAATAGACGGCAGACCAGCTCATTACGCCGCATGTCATCACTGGCAGACCCGCAGGCAAAACGATGGAGAGGGAGAGCGGCTCATTGCACAGCAGAGTCTTCGCTGACAGCTGCCTCCCTCAAAGCCTGCGGGTTGCTTGAGTGCGGGGGTCCTTCGCTGTAACGGCTCATGATGGAGGGAAGACTGGCAACAGGTGATCTTGTGCAGTACAGTTTTGTCAGTTGGGAAAGCAGGGCTAGGGCCTATTTCCACTACACGCAGATTGGATGCAGAAAAACTGACTCCAATGAATGCCTATGGGAAAATCTGCATCAGAAAAATCGCGTTTAGTGGAAACAGGCCCATAGGCTTTCATTGGAGTCAGTTTTTCTGCATCCATTCTGTATCCAATCTGCGTGTACTGGAAACAGGCCCTAAACCATCAGTCTTTTTTCCCCCCAAAACCTGACAAAGCTCCCTGCTATGTTTTTTTAGTTACAAAAGTCCATCAGCGTTATGTCAGGGAGTGACGGACCCAGAATACAGTGAGATATGTGAAATTAAAGGGCCAACATTAAAAAAAAGCGACACAGCGAGGCTTCTATATACTTGTTATATCTACTGTGGGATGGTTACAAATTAAATGATTTGTGGTAGTGGTCCTTTAAACAGATTTTACGAACAACAAAATTTGAGCATAATAGAAAAAAAAATATGTTACAAGTTAAAAGAAAATAATCCAGCGAGTGATAACTAAAAACTTAAAAGTATTTACTGCTATGTACCAACCTTAAATAATTCAAACAGCATATGGAACAGGTGAGAAGGCACGTACACCACCTGCAGAGGTCTGCCTGGAGCTTTAGCTATTAAATAAAAATCTATGTTATGCCAAGACAGTTATGCTATGATCTATACATTACATTTTCTGACTTCTTTACTGCATTTTTCATATTTAAGTACATAGTTTGATATTGATCAAATGAAATGTACCCTGGTGTATAAACTGCCCATGAATTCCCATCTTTCTGAAGGAGTAATTAACTGTGCAGAGCAGTTGTTACTCTTTTTGTTCTAATAAGAGTATTTCAGCCTTCTGCAAATATTTATCTGGCATTTTGTAGGAATCCTTTGGAATCGTTGTTTTCATATGTAAAAACAAGGTAACAAGCTGAAATAAGGTTTATAGAAACTTAGCAATTTCAGTTTTCTTAACCTCCCTAGCGGTATTGATGGTTATGCTGGGAATACACGGTTAGTTTTTGAAACGATTAGATGGTTCGTTAGATAATTTCCGACATGTCCGATCTCCCTTTCGATCCTTTCGCCGCTCGATTTCTGATAGAAGTGAATGGAAAAAGATAAGAAAAACTAGCGGAAGATAAGAGAATCGAGTGCACAATCGAGCAGCAAAAACGATCAAGAGGAGAATTGAGCGCCAGAAACGAACCGTGTATTCCCAGCATTATACACGTCAATACAAAACATGCTGTGAACAGTATTGCGGTGCATACACGTCAATACTCTCCTGCACTGTATGCTGGACCCTTGCTTGACACATCTTGACAAGTTACAGGAAAGAAAAAGGTTATGAAAATGAATTGGATCACTTTTTGCACAGAAATCCTGGGGCAATTGAACGCTAGGGGGTTTAAAGGGACACCAGGCACTGAATAGAAATGAAATTTGGACTTACCTGGGGCTTCCTTCAGCCCCCCATAGCCTGCGAGGTCCTCCGCAATGCTCTTCTACCCGCTCCTGGTCTCGCTGGCGGCGTGCACGCCCCATTGAGTCATCACGCCGGTTGCCGTATGCTTCCTACGCATGCACGGTTCTCTGAAGACTGAACCGCGCATGCGCAGGAGGCTTACAGCGACCGGCGTGATGACGCAATGGGTGTGTGTACACACGACTTCATCATCGCTGGTTACCAGAGCCGCCAGCAGGACCAGGAGAGGGCAGAAGAGCATGCTGGAGGACCTAGTGGGCTACAGGGGGCTGAAGGAAGCCCCAGGTAAGTACAAATTTCGGTTTTCTTCAGTGCTCAGGGTCCCTTTAAAACTAAAATGATTTTTTTCCACAGGAGATCAGTGTCTAACAACTGGTTATCTGTTTATAAACAGAAAACAGTTTTAGTTGAAGACCAGATATACTGTTTATTATTGTATTTATATGCATTGTATTCTTGTGTAACAGAAAGCCTTCTGACAACTCTGGATTTTGACATACTGTATAAAATATGTTTTTTTCAATTGTGCTTCCATTTGTTTTAAACTACTTACAAACGTGTATACAATACTGTAACAATAAAAATATGTAATAAAAAATGTATTGTAATGCATTTTGTAAATATAGATAATTTTGTTTGTTTGAATTAAAAATAGTAACAATTTGTTCGTAAGTAGGGACTGAGTGCCTGTATATGTTTTTTTTCTGTGAAAAGGTGAAAAAAGTGTGATTGTAAGCCATTGGCATGGTCCTCCCTTCCCTAGTGTATTCTACATGATTGTGTGCCCCCTTCATTGGCATACGAATGAAATTGCCGCCGGGAGACTTGGGCGCAGGATAAAGCCGATATAAGGCTTACCCTGCTCCTGCACAAGTCCCAACGGCGTAAATTACTATTCCCCCTCCAGGTCGTGGATGGTAGGGAATAATATAATTCAGCTGCCAGCTATTGCTGGTGGCCGGACAGTGTTTTAAAAGTAACTTCAGCTCCATCTTCTGACAGCACAGAAGTTACTCACTGAGCACCGCTGTGGCCATAAATCCTATTACAGTCTATGGTAGTGCCGGCTGCACCCAAATCTCCTGCGCTGTTTTCCTCATGCTCGCTTCATTGTGTTCCTTTCCTATGACCGTCTTGTACTTGAATTACTGGGCCTACCTAACCAGCCCATAATCACATGATCCTGTATTTTGTACCGTTTGCCTTGTATAACTTTGTCTTGTGCTGTATAACATTGTTACATCTGTCAACCTTTGTATCATTGTATGTATTTATTGTGCCATTGCAGCTGCCTGTGCCCTGTATCTCTGGGGAAAATGCAACTTGTTATAAACATTTGTAATTGTCTGTGACACCACAGCTTTTCATACTTTTTTGCTTTCAGAGAAAACTACTCTGTAGTCTGATATGCAAAAAACAACACTGGCTGTGCATTGAAACAGGCAACCCTTTTGAGAACGATTTGTCCCAATAGAGCTAAATCCTACACACAATGAATTAAAGGTTTTGCCTCTGATATGTAACATGAAAAGTAGGAAAATGTTTCCACGGTTACTTAAACATTATTTGTACACTGTCATTTTAGAACACTTGGTTTGATAGAGTAGAACTGGATATTGTTTTAGCTTGCATCTCATGCATTTTGACCGGCGCTGTTAGATTAGGAACCAATCCTATGGCAGGAACCTCAATGCTGGTGAATTGGCCCAGTACAAAATGCTGCAGTCCATTTTGGAACGCTAAGATCCACCAATGTTTCAGCCTAGATGTTTTTATTGCTATTAGAGTCCTGGCTTGCTGTGAGTGTGTTTTGTGAAGAGCGGAGTGTTAATGATTGTCTCTATGCATACAACAGAAATTACCTGTGAAGATCCAGTCTAGCCAATCTGTTTCCCAACAAGCATCTCAGGGGCAGGATTGCAGGTGAGGGTTGTGGAGCCTAAACACATCCAACTGCTTTTGATTGTAAAACCTTAGTGAACTTATGGTTCAGTTGGGTGATATTGTCTGAATGCTTGTGCCCGGTTGTAGTGTGGCATGATCATCTAGAGCAGGGGTCTCAAACTCGCGGCCCGCGGGCCATTTGCGGCCCTCGATACAATATTTTGTGGCCCTCGCCGGCAAAAGCTTCCTTATAGTTCGCTTCAGTGCTCCCAAGTAATCCGCCGCATCCCCGCCGCTAAACGAGGGCTGCAGAGCCCCCAAATCGCCTGGGGGGCAATCCGCCTGCATTTCCTGGAAGGGGCAGAGCTTTCAGCTTCAGCTCTGCCCTCTCCCCGCCCCTCTCTGTGAAGGAAGAGTGAGAGGGGCGGGCAGAGGCGGCGATGCGCCGCGATTGTGAAATTCCTTATGCGGCCCAGCCTCATCCTGACTTTGCCTCCTGCGGCCCCCAGGTAAATTAAGTTTGAGTCCCCTGATCTAGAGGTTATTGTCATGAGAGCTGCTTGAATTGCATGTAGGCTTTTTATATCTGTTGGTGGCACCAGTGGGAGGATATCACTAGCAGAGCTCTTTGTTTTAACCATCTGAAGTAACCACAGCAAAGCCAAAATGATGCTGTCATGCTCCCCAATGGATTCTCCATTACACAGACTTAAAGAATTGAGCAGTTAGGTGATGATAGAGTAACACCTCCATTGTGAATTTGTTGGAGTGCAGAAAAAAAAAGCTGCTGTGGAGAGATTTCAGTAATGCCACTTTTAGGTGACATAAGAAAAGTCAATCAACCCACTGGTTTCCATCAAAAACTGGGCGTGGCCAGAGCGTCGTGACGTCATTCCTCCCATGGAAAGGTGGAGGAAACTGATTGCGGGAGCCATTAGAGGGAAAGGGGAGATTCTGAAGTGGGACACCGCACTCCTGACACCCTAAAGTGCCCGGTTGGAAGGCTATCTATAGCCTGTTATGCGCTGCAATACATCTGGAGGTGTAAATGTGATTATTAGCGAGTGAAGCAACTGCTATGCTGGATTACGCGATAGTGTTCTTTTATATTTGTTTTATACATGTTCCTGGATTAAAAACCTGTTTTATGTGAAGAAAAGTTTGTCCAGTGGAGGTTTGATGTTGAAATTGCCAATATACTTGTGATAATACACTAGATCCACCTGGTCTGTGAGGTGGCAATATTTGAAATTGCTGGTGAGCGCAGCTGGAAATTATTATAAGTGATATTATCCTTCTGGGAACTTTCTATTGCAGCCACCATTTCTAATGATTTGTGAGAAAATTGACTTTTATTGTATAAAGGCGCAGTTTGGACTATATTCAAATTTTTCCATCAAAAACTGACAAATGAATTAGTCAACCGGCTTTATATCACTGTTTCAATTTATAAGATATTAGGTTGATAGGGAACTGCATGGTGTTATTATTATTATTTATATAGCGCCAACATCTTCCGCAGAGCTGTATAGAGTATATATTGTCCTGTCACTTAACTGTCTGTCAAAGAAGAGAATAATGCGATCAGGTGTCAGGCATTTTTGTTGGCCCACTGTACACACCCGCTGAAATCGGAAAGATCTGTTGTTTGCCACTTGTTACCACCGCTGCCGTTGTTCTGTGGATATGAGGCTTTACAGATATTGATTAGAACCACCACCAGGCAAGTAACATTTGTAAAAGGAATTTAACAATAGTACACTCTATACTCCTCTCAGCTCAGGTTTAATTTAATGGGTTTAGGCCTCAATTCACTAAGCTTTATCAAACGTTTGATAATTTACCTGATAGGTAAAACCTAATTTTGAATTCACTAAGGTGTTATAGATTTATTGAACGTTTTATCGATAAAACAGTCAAATATATAACACCTTAGTGAATTCAAAATTAGATATTACCCATGAGATAAATTATCAAACATTTGATAAAGCGTTTGATAAAGCTTAGTGAATTGAGGCTCCCAAAACTGACATTTCAGTAACTACTCTTAGTTACATAAAAGAATATTTGAAAGAATTCCAACAAATTCCCTGTACGTAAAAACTTTTATTTTCACAGCAGAGAGCAAGAAAAGCTTGCTTATCTCTGTTCATCAACAAATCTGCCAGCCCAAGCTCTCTGATACATTGCCTTATTCTCTGCTTTCCTCCTTTTCTACTCAAGTGACTCAGCTGCTGCCAGGGTGATGGGTCTGTTCAGCAGAGGGAAGGGGGCACATTCTTCAGAGAGCTTCAGCTGGCAGTGATTACATTTGCCTTTGCCAATGACAAGAGATAAGCAAGCTTCTCCTGCTTTATGCAGTGAAAGTAAAAAAAAATTACACACAGGGAATGCTTTCAAATGTGTTTTTACATACTAAGTTAAAGCTACTGAAATTTTAGTTGTGGGAGTATAACACACTTTTAGGCAGCAGACATTAGGAAGCGGTGTGTGTGTTTACATGTAAAATATTAATAAAATCTCTATCTATATACAGTGGGTTGCAAAAGTATTCGGCCCCCTTGAAGTTTTCCACATTTTGTCACATTACTGCCACAAACATTCATCAATTTTATTGGAATTCCACGTGAAAGACTAATACAAAGTGGTGTACATGTGAGAAGTGGATCTAAAATCATACATCATTCCAAGCATTTTTTACAAATAACTGCAAAGTGGGGTGTGTGTAATTATTCGGCCCCCTGAGTCAATACTTTGTAGAATCACCTTTTGCTGCAATTACAGCTGCCAGTCTTTTAGGGTATGTCTCTACCAGCTTTGCACATCTAGAGACTGAAATCCTTGCCCATTCTTCTTTGCAAAACAGCTTCAGCTTAGTCAGATTAGATGGACAGCGTTTGTGAACAGCAGTTTTCAGATCTTGCCACAGATTCTCGATTGGATTTAGATCTGGACTTTGACTGGGCCATTCTAACACATAGATATGTTTTGTTTTAAACCATTCCGTTGTTGCCCTGGCTTTATGTTTAGGGTCATTGTCTTGCTGGAAAGTGAACCTCCGCCCCAGTCTCAAGTCTTTTGCAGTCTCCAAGAGGTTTTCTTCCAAGTTTGCCCTGTATTTGGCTCCATTCATCTTCCCATCAACTCTGACCAGCTTCCCTGTCCCTGCTGAAGAGATGCACCCCCCAAGCATGATGCTGCTACCACCATACTTGACAGTGGGGATGGTGTGTTCAGAGTGATGTGCAGTGTTAGTTTTCTGCCACACATAGCGTTTTGCATTTTGGCCAAAAAGTTCCATTTTGGTCTCATCTGACCAGAGCACCTTCTTCCGCATGATTGCTGTGTCCCCCACATGGCTTGCTGCAAACTGCAAACGGGACTTCTTATGCTTTCTGTTAACAATGCCTTTCTTCTTGCCACTCTTCCATAAAGGCCAACTTTGTGCAGTGCACGACTAATAGTTGTCCTATGGACAGATTCCCCCACCTGAGCTGTAGATCTCTGCAGCTCGTCCAGAGTCACCATGGGCCTCTTGACTGCATTTCTGATCAGCGCTCTTCTTGTTAGGCCTGTGAGTTTAGGTGGATGGCCTTGTCTTGGTCGGTTTACAGTTGTGCCATACTCCTTCCATTTCAGATTGATCGCTTGAACAGTGCTCCTTTGGATGTTCAAGGCTTTGGAAATCTTTTTGTAGCCTAAGCCTGCTTTAAATTTCTCAATAACTTGATCCCTGACTTGTCTTGGACCTGTCTTGTGTGTTCTTTGGACTTCACGGTGTTGTTGCTCCCAATATTCTCTTAGACAACCTCTGAGGCCCTCACAGAGCAGGTGTATTTGTACTGACATTAGATTACGCACAGGTGCACTCTATTTAGTCATTAGCACTCATCAGGCAATGTCTATAGGCAACTGACTGCACTCAGATCAAAGGGGGCCGAATAATTATGCACACAACACTTTGCAGTTATTTATTTGTAAAAAATGTTTGGAATCACGTATGATCTTCGTTCCACTTCTTATGTGTACACTGTGACGAATCAACGTTTATTCGTCCTAAAAAAGTAGTTAGAGCCTTATAAAATATTCCCTGTCGCCACTATTAAAAGTGACAGCAGAGGGAAAGGCTTGGTTTATAAGAAGATCAGGGGAGCCAGGGGTTAACAGTTCCTCTCCCTGGTCAAATGCTAACAAACCCTGGCTCTTTGGTAGCTTCTAATTACAGCTTTTCTCACCTCCGTGTGAAAGTGTTTCTCCAGCATCCCTGGAATGGTTATAGCTCATCCATCAGAGATTAGATGGACAGAAGCTAATAAACCGCCCCTTCCTCCAGACTGCTAGGAACCGATCACAGCAGGGGGTTCTCTCAGGATTACCTCAGCTGAAGGATCAAGGAGATTCCATCTCCCAGCTGACCTTTCTGTGATCTCACAAATATGAAATCCATCTTTTGCCATAAAGATGGCTTTCCAAATAGGCAACGGCCTTAAGAACCCGCTTATTCTGAAATTCGGAACCAACCACACGATTGGATGTTTCTGAATTCAAGGTAAGCCCTGCCAAAGCAGAGATATGCATTTTGGGGTCACCGTTCACTCTAAACCCCCCAAGTTTGATATCAACGTTCTTGATAAATTCTGACAAACCTAAAAATGTTATTAGATTTAACCTAACTTGTACGGTTTGCAGATGAGCACACTTATGATTCAGGTAAATTTTTGTCTCTATGAGCGGGGCAGAGATCTCCTATTCCAAAGAGGTGTGTGATCCATGCCCCCTAACCCCTCCTTGCTGGAGTGGGGGCTATAACCAGACAGAGCCCAGAAAGCTCTGCGTCCTTTACCTTCAATCTGATGCCTAACAACATCCTGGCAGCCCGCAGGGACACGGGCCAAAACCTCCATCTTTGAACTTTCTAACAAAGGCCTGTTGGCCGCATGGCAACCGCCATTTTGGGACTTTTGCCAAAGACTTGCGATTGCCGCATGGACTACCAATAACGGTATTTAAACTGTATATTCAGACATTCTGTTTCTCTTTCTCTCTTCTCTCTGTCCAATCAATCTGTTCTAAAATAAGCTGTGTGTATGTAGTTTAGAAATAAACTAACGATTTTATCGTTCAGTTGTGTGCCTTTTCTGGTCATCTGATTGCTGCTATAACGAATCTGCCCTCTGAAGAGTCAGTCATACTACCGCATTGTTTTATGATTTGCTTATGATTGTTGATTTGCTAGCTAGGTTGTAAATAACCGTTTCTTCCTTCTAGGATTAGCTAGTACCAGATTTCCTGTGCGAAATCGATAACTTCGTTTCTCGATTATAAATACAATTCGAGATTGCATCATATAGGGACCCAGTAACCTTTCTTTAACGTCACATTGCTCACAGTCTTTAAGCCGTCGGAAGTGACTATTCCCCGAACGGTGACTTGAGCGTGTTGAACGTGATTGGGCTGGCTACCGTACTATGATAGCGGGAGTCTCTTTCCTCCCTGAACTTGAGAGAGTGGTGGCAGTTTACTTTATTTACCCGATTTCCAGCGCGAAATCGATATTTTCAGTTTACAGATTGTATATACAATCAAAATTGTACATGTATGGGCACCTCCAACCAATCTTAACCGTTTACTACGCACACAGTGAATTTGCCTCCAGCAGTCTCTAGTGCATGAGACCTGCATGGCAACAGTGGCCTAGTAATACGGGATTGGTGGATGTTTGTCCCATTACATATTGTCGGCCGCTGCGTGACCAATCTTTATTGTCAGTCTGTTCACCGTACTTCCTGCGTATGCTAACGGGAGCAGATTAGACGGGATTGGCACGCTCTGTCGCCCTTTCCTTTCTTCCCTCTGACGATCCAGCAACCGGTCTCATTGTCCGTCTGCGCCCGTACTTCCTGCGTACGCTAACGGGAGCAGATCTCGACGGGATCGCGGGGCTGGATTGTCACATACACCACTTTGTGTTGGTCTTTCATGTGGAATTCCAATAAAATTGATTCATGTTTGTGGCAGTAATATGTCAAAATGTGGAAAACTTCAAGAGGGCCGAATACTTTTGCAACCCACTGTATCTATCACTTGCGATTATTGCTTAGATAATAGAGGAAAAGTAAAAGAAAAAAGCTTCACCATTGAACTCTTCAATTTTCAGCGCAGGTGCAGCCAGGTAGTACTGCTCACACAGCATTTTTGCGGTCTCATAGGCATCTGTTAAGAGAAACGCGCAGCTATTATCACTGCAGCAAAACAGCACAGGAAATGGTTATACCATCTAAAGCCTAAAGAAAAACTTCACTCATGATTTGAATATCTCACTACATCTTCCAATAGAATCTTCCTATCCTTGATCTTTATAGCAGACTACTCCTATGGCATTATTAATTTGTAGCTATCGAAGACATTCCCCTTTCATGTTTCAAATTTGGCCTTAAAAACAGACTTAACAAAAAGGATTCATAGCATATTAAAACAGTGGATACATTTCACAAAGAGGCCAATCAACTCTTCTTTTAACAGTTAAAACCTGATTGGTTGATATGCCACCCCCCTTGCATTTTCTCCAGTTGTCTATGTAACAGTATTAATTAATTTTGAAGCAGGTAATTTGGGCACCAGCGGTGCTGCAGTAAAATCGGTCCCCCACAGACTGCAATAACTGTGCCTATGCCGGCGCCCAGGCAGTAATTTGGGATTGTGCCCGATGAATTTAGCAGTGGAGGAGTCGTGAATATTGACGTGAATTGAGGCAGGTAGGGAAGTTGTCAGTTAGGGTTAGAACTCGGTAGAGGGACGGCTCGCATGAGAACAGGTTAGGGTTAGTTTTAAATATCATCAAATTTAGTGCCAAGGGGGTATATTAGGGTAAGGCATCAGCAGAGGGATGGCTCATATAAGAACAGGTTTAGGTGTTAATAAAATAAGTAAAATATCTGTAAAAATGACCAATATTTTTCTATCGGAATTAGGCATGGACAATAGTGGAATATCCTTAAATTTTACAGTTATTCCACTAGTGGCTTTCTCTGGCACCAAAACTACTGTGGCACACTTTTTAAATCTATGTGGTCTTCTACCCTCCTCACTGCAGCCCCTACAGAGCTTACCTTACATGAAACATCATGTTCTGAGAGAGAAAGGAAATGTCAAAATGTCACTTTTTGTGTTTGTGCAAAGTTGATCTTTCAACTGCCATCTCCTGGTAAATACTGTGACTGGAGCAAAGCAGTATCTGCCTCAGAGTCTTTGTCAACCCCCCATCCCCTCACAGAATACAGCTCCTGGCTCATCCCTAAACATGATCAAGGCACATCGAATGCAAGAAGTTGTGGCATACAAGAGGCCTATTTAACCCATTTGCATACTGTTTAAGCTACATGATCCAAATGGACAAGCCACATTTATTTGGGAAGATTAAGGTAACTGATAACTCAAAAGGATCCTGAAATGAGAAGGATATGGAGGCTCCCATATTAACTTCCTTTTTGAACAATACTAGTGATTAGCTGCATGCTTGTTTCAGATGTGTGATTCAGAGGCTACTGCAGCCAAAGAGACCAGCAGCAATGCCAGGCAACAGCATTGTTTAAAAGGAAATCAATATGGCAGCCTCCATATACCTCTTACTTCAGCTTCCTTTTAAGGAAACTTAACCACTTCACAACTGAGGGGTTTTACCCCTTCAGCATCCAAGCAATTTTCACCTTTCAGCTCCTTCCATTCATTTGCCAATAACTTTATCTCTACTTATCAGAATGAAATGTGTTAAATGTGTTTTTTTTATCACTAATTAGGCTTACTTTGGGTGGTAAATTATGCCAAGAATTATTTTATTCTAAATGTTTTTTAATGGAAAAATAAAAAAAAATTGGAAAAAAATCCTTATTTTTCAGTTTTCGGCCATTATAATTTTTAAATAATGCATGCTACCATAATTAAAATCCACGTAATTTATGTGCCCATTTGTACCGGGTATTACACCATTTAAATGATGTCCCTATCACAATGTCTGGCGCCAATATTTTATTAGGAAATAAAGATGCATTTTTTTTCAGTTTTGCATCCATCATTAATAAAAAGCCCATAATTTATAAAGTAACAGTATTATACCATCTTGACATACATATTAAAAAAGTTCAGTCCCTAAGAAAACTATTTATGCATTTTTTATAATTGTAAATTTATTTCATTGTATTTTTTTTACAAAAAAAATAAATGTTGGTAACTATTGGGGAGTGTGGGAGGTAAGGGGTTAATTTAAAATGTAAAAACAGGTCTCTGCATTTAAAAAAAATACTTTTAGTTGTAGTTTTACTATTTGGCCACAAGATGGCCTCAGTCTTTTTTTTTTATACGTCCTGTAAGCAAAATATGTATGCTTACAGGAAGTGTACTGAAGATGGTAAACTTTTATTTATTAGAATGATCGTGCAGCTTCTCATAAAAGGCGCCAATAATTGCTACGGGGACTTAGATCAATGATTAGGAATTGCTTTCCCATTCATTGATCTCCTGGCGGGCAGATGGCAACTTGAACGAGCGCACAAATAAGCGGGAGCGCTTACAGTAGTGGTAGCAGCGGGAGTACGTATATTTACTCCCCTGGGCGGTTAGATGAAGTCTGCAGGGGAGTAGATATACTGTACTGGAGCTGTGAAGTGGTTAAGGTAGCTCCCCACAGCAGCCTTTGACAAGCACGACTGTTAAGGTTATTGGTTGGCATATTGTTCTATACTTGTGGGGAAGCTACTGTCCCTAAATGGAAAGCTTCAGATTCACCTTCGATTGCTTTCTGGAAAAACTTAGCAAAATCTGCCTCACAGGATAGGCTGAAGGCTGCCCCTGTGCATCAGCTGGGCACTTACTAGTGTTTGGCACAGGCACAGCAGTGGCTCCACCTAAATAAGTCACATCTGAGCACAGCGGCACTCAGATGCGTCATGATGCAGTTCTTTGCTGTCAGTTAACTGCATCAGGTGTCAAGCGCTGACATGTGGTATTACAAACGTTGCCATTAAACTGCAGGAAATGGCAGTCGGAAGATGCTTAGTGGCCAGCAGATTGGAGGCTGGACTGCCAGACAAGTGTTTAGCCTCCCCTGTAAAAGAGGCCTATTTGCAGACGTCCAGACAAGTATGGGAAAAATATGGGACTCCTAGTTTGCTCCCAATAGAGGTGCAAAATGAATGCAGCTGAACAATATAAAATAATAAAGGCACAAAGTGAGATACATTTAAACTAGATGAGGGTCTTCCTATGTTTGAGCAAAGTTGCTTTACTGGAAGGAGCCAAAACTAGTTATGGTCTTTATACTATTGTGAAATATCACCAATCTTTTGGAAGTTCAGTATAGGTGTATTTACTGTACAGAGCCTTCCTCGGCAGAGATAAAGTATTGTCTTGTACAAAATGTCTGCCGAGGAAGGCTTGGAACAGCAATTATATACTCCAAATTACATATTTTAATTATTCCTCCTACCTTCGACCCTGATTGGGTCCTTACAGATATCTAAGGTAACTATTGGACATCCATAAATGAATACATATGAGTAGATGAGATCAGTTTCTAAGTATTATCAGAGGCGTTTATTTAAGCAGTAGTTATAATTCAAGGCTAGTTAGACTTCTGGGATTAACTCCAACCATTTCTTATCTACAAGACAACACAAATCATTCCTATCGGCACCTTCCAAACCCATGAAAACATGTGAAAGAAGAGAACCAGTCTTATAAGAGAAATATATAGTGCAAAGGGAGTGTGGCAAAATTGCTCACAGGCAGCCATTTTGTTATAACTTTCAATTTTACTTCAATACATTCTGAATTTAATTCCATTAGTCTAGATTGATCAATCTATCTATTTAGATATTCTTTTGGAAATATGGTATACAGAGCTGCTGTTATAGAAGACTGTTATTATATTGAGTGGTAAGAAAATTCATATCCAATCACAGTGAAAGTTGAAGTCACAAGACCCAACACTTTTATATCTGAGATAGTCATTTCTTCCTCCTGTATGTTTCCCGTTTCAGTGAGCCTGGAAGCCCCAGTTTTAGGCAATAGTACTTTTCTAGCACTTTTATCCCCGGGAGCTCAATGTTTTGTATACCACACGTAGTATTACAATACTAATAAATAGTATTAAACCACTGCAGGTAAATCATGTAGTCTGGCAATCATCTGGGGTATTAGGGGACCTGTTAGAGCTCTATCTGACTTGGCCCAACAAGCACACAATGGAAAAAGACAAATGTACTCTGCTGCTCACCAGAGGAAGGAAGGGATGCCTATATTTAATTATACTAAAGGAACTAAGTTTAAATTTATAGTGGAAACTTCAATGAAAATTTGTCTTGACAATGTACCACTAAAGTCATCACTGTCGAGTTATACAATAAACAAGCTTAAGTGGATCTGGGTAATGCATTTTCCATGATGATGATGGTGGCTTCTCTCCTCTAAAGAAGTCCAAAGAAAAAAAACACTATCTTATGAGACAATCTTGTATCTCGGCCCAGACTTACTGCATAACAGCGGGCTATGGGGGTCTCTAATCACTATCCATAGAGCACAGGGGTTTGTACTCAGCTGGGTAACATATGAATTGTAGAATGGCTCTTCACCCACCTGTAATGCTAGGTACACACGGTACAATTTTCTGGCAGATTTGCCTGCCAGATCGTCTTTTCCCAACATGTCCAATCTGAACTTCAATCGATTTTCTGATCGATTTCTATAAAAGTGAACGGAAATTGATCGGAACAATTATCGGAAAATCGATCGAAATTCAGATCGGGCATGTTGGAAAAAATGGATCTGGCAGGTGAATCTGCCAGAAAATTGTATTGTGTGTACCTAGCATTACAAGTTAGTTTCTCTAATAAATATACAGAGTCAATGTCGTACACACAAAAGCTTAATCAGCAAGGCAGCATCCGAGGCAGATAGCTGAAGTCTAAAGTCTGCAATTCCAAATGAACATAATATGCTTGCTAAGGGCAGATCACTAAAACAAAGATTCTGATTGGCTGCTGTGGGTTACTGCATTTTGCCTTACTAAATATGCTGGACAGATATTTCCATCCAGATTTACTTTACCTTCCACTACTTCCGGAACATTGCAGGTAGGATCAATGCTGCCTATATGCTTAGGATGGGCAGGATTTCTGTCCCCTCCAAACAGAAGTGCTTTAAAAACAAACAAAACAATATAGGATAAAACTCGCGTTTTACAAATAACATGATAATCCATCTGTGTATTTGGCGGTAGTCATACATTGCTGTGTAAAAAAAAAAAAAAAAAAAAGTGTAAATACTGTCCAATGACAGTTTCATTTTTTTGTCTGACTTTGTATTTTCTTTTATTAAACATCAGTATTCTAGTGTGAAACACTTGGTCCTGATCACTGCATAATGCAACTCACATGTATGCTGAACTGATAAGGAATACCATTCCTTTTAAAGTGGCTATGTGATATGAAATGACTGTTAATTGCCTGCAATTCAGAAAAAGCTTAAAAGCTGCAGTACATGCAAAAATCAGTAACATTTAGGTAGTAGTAATTTCAACAATAATACATCAATAAATGTTACCAATATATTACTATAGCTAAACCTAACTCTATTCTCACACAAAGCCTCTAATCACCTCACCTGCAAATGTTTGTTTGTTTTCTGCAAAACGGTGGTATTTTGGACAGGGAAGCCCTGTCCTAATGGGCACCTCCCACCCCCACCGATACCTTACTTTGACCCCCCACCCATGCCTAAACATAACTGCCCCTTCACCACTAGAAACCAACCAATATGATCAATCTTAGGCACCGGGTACCACATTTCCTGTTTTGGCAGCACATACAGTGGAGGAAATAATTATTTGACCCCTCACTGATTTTGTAAGTTTGTCCAATGACAAAGAAATGAAAACTCTCAAAACAGTATCATTTCAATGGTAGGTTTATTTTAACAGTGGCAGATAGCACATCAAAAGGAAAATCGAAAAAACAACCTTAAATAAAAGATAGCAACTGATTTGCATTTCATTGAGTGAAATAAGTTTTTGAACCCCTACCAACCATTAAGAGTTCTGGCTCCCACAGAGTGGTTAGACACTTCTACTCAATTATTCACCCTTATTAAGGACACCTGTCTTAACTAGTCACCTGTATAAAAGACACCTGTCCACAGAATCAATCAAGCAGACTCCAAACTCTCCAACATGGGAAAGATCAAAGAGCTGTCCAAGGATGTCAGAGACAACATTGTAGACCTGCACAAGGCTGGAATGGGCTACAAAACCATTAGCAAGAAGCTGGGAGAGAAGGTGACAACTGTTGGTGCGATTGTTCGAAAATGGAAGGAGCACAAAATGACCATCAATCGACCTCGCTCTGGGGCTCCACGCAAGATCTTACCTCGTGGGGTGTCAATGGTCCTGAGAAAGGTGAAAAAGCATCCTAGAACTACACGGGAGGAGTTAGTTAATGACCTCAAATTAGCAGGGACCACAGTCACCAAGAAAACCATTGGAAACACATTACACCGCAATGGATTAAAATCCTGCAGGGCTCGCAAGGTCCCCCTGCTCAAGAAGGCACATGTGCAGGCCCGTCTGAAATTTGCCAATGAACACCTGAATGATTCTGTGAGTGACTGGGAGAAGGTGCTGTGGTCTGATGAGACCAAAATAGAGCTCTTTGGCATTAACTCAACTCGCTGTGTTTGGAGGAAGAAAAATGCTGCCTATGACCCCCAAAACACCATCCCCACCGTCAAGCATGGGGATGGAAACATTTTGCTTTGGGGGTGTTTTTCTGCTAAGGGCACAGGACAACTTAATCGCATTAACGGGAAAATGGACGGAGCCATGTATCGTGAAATCCTGAACAACAACCTCCTTCCCTCTGCCAGGAAACTGAGAATGGGTCGTGGATGGGTGTTCTAGCACGACAATGACCCAAAACATACAGCAAAGGCAACAAAGGAGTGGCTCAAGAAGAAGCACATTAAGGTCATGGAGTGGCCTAGTCAGTCTCCGGACCTTAATCCAATAGAAAACCTATGGAGGGAGCTTAAGCTCAGAGTTGCACAGAGACAGCCTCGAAACCTTAGGGACTTAGAGATGATCTGCAAAGAGGAGTGGACCAACATTCCTCCTAAAATGTGTGCAAAGTTGGTCATCAATTACAAGAAACGTTTGACCTTTGTGCTTGCAAACAAGGGTTTTTCCACTAAGTATTAAGTCTTTTATTGTTAGAGGGTTCAAAAACTTATTTCACTCAATGAAATGCAAATCAGTTGTTATCTTTTATTTAAGGTTATTTTTTTCGATTTTCCTTTTGATGTGCTATCTGCCACTGTTAAAATAAACCTACCATTGAAATGATACTGTTCTGAGACTTTTCATTTCTTTGTCATTGGACAAACTTACAAAATCAGTGAGGGGTCAAATAATTATTTCCTCCACTGTATATCAGGTGACACCAAAAAAAAACCCACCAACTATGTATAATCCTGTTGAGGCTACAGCCATTTTGTTGTGTGACTAGAAATGTGTCCTCACAAAAAATATGGAAGCTGCCTCAGAGTTCTGTTTATCAAATGCCTTCAGTACTTTTGGGTGCTGAAAGTGAATATATGTTAAGGATTCTGTTTTCATCCAGAATCTTTGTTTGGAGGCAGTGACTCAGAAATACGGATGTCATTTGATCACTGATAGCCAGTCAAATAGTATTCTTATAAAGAGTTTAGCTGTGGCAGCCTCTGTAGGTCTCCCAAAAACAGGTTTCCTTTAAGCAAGCTTAAAAAGGTGCATTCACAGATTTGCCCATGCTCTGTTACCATGGAACAAGCAAAATGTCAATCTGTACAAATGTGCTGTGTAGGAAACGCAGCGGCTAGAAATGGGACATATTTATCAGTGGCAGCTGGAGTGTGGTGAGGCACATCTAATGTGTTGTGTTGTTAAGTATAAACACGCTACTTACTGTGCTGATTAATGAGCATGCGGAAAGAGATTCTGTTTGTGTAGAACCTGTCCAGGAAGTACTGGATATTGCTGCTGACAAACGGATCAAAGCCGTACTTCTCCTTGTATTCAATCACACCCTGAGCCATGGTGGGGACCACATCGTTGTGTCGGTTCCTCACTTGGATGAGGATATTTAAAAAGCTGGAAATGTCAGCAGAGCAAGCTTTAAATACCTTCAATTGAAACAGTTGTTTTATATATAGAACAGGAGTTGATCAGTTTCTCTTAGGCTCAGGACACACTGAGGCCAGATTGCAAACAGTAAAGCTGGGGTGCGCAGCGCAAGATCCACTCTGTTGTAGACTGCTGTGATCCTTTGGGGACTGGGGCAGATGCATTTCCACCATAGGCATCTATGGCAAATGCATCCAGAAAAATCATGGAAGTCAGGACTTTGCGTTGCACTAAGTGTAGTGAATGACTGCATATGTTAAAAAGGTACAAATGTAAATAATTATATATCTGAGGTGAATAATTAAATCTAGCTCTACTTACCTGGGGTTTTGTGCATGTACAGATGACGCCCAACCATTGGGGGTCAGCGATCCTTCAGAGGCTGCCAGTGGGACCCAGTAGACCGGAGCTGTGGCGAGGGACACAAATGACTTCTAGGGGCTGGAAGAAGCCCCAGGTAAGTAAGACTAAATTTAATTCTTTACCTCAGATATCATTTTTACATAGGATTTGAGTGTTCATTCCACCGCTGATCCCTGGTCAATAATCAGTGCGTTTTTGCCTCAAGCTTGAACTGAGGCTTACACTATTTCTGCTATACACAAAACCATGTAGAAGACCACAATCATGGAAGGGAAGCACAATCACATGGTTGTGACTAACCAATCAATGAAAGAAAATATACATTGCCGACTGCTTGGCTATGATCCTGGGTCATTTCTGCTTTCAGTTTTATCTCACATAATTTAAAAGGAGTAAGTAGTGGGCTCTGTGAGGTGCAACCGTCTACTCGTCTCAGCATTTTCACACTGTGCACACTGCAAGGGGGTGGGGCGCAGACAACTCTCTGAGAAGACTTTTTCTATAACAATGAAGGTCTATGCTGCAAGAACGGTCTAGTTCTTAACCAGACACGTTATGGTCAAGTACTGTCCCCTGCAGGGATCGGGTCTCAATCCCTCCAGTGACAGTTCAGGGCTGAGTGCTGTGCAGATATGGTGCTAGCCTAAAGAAGTGATTAACAGATTATCTCTTTCCAATGGTTGTCAAGTGGTGGGACACAACAGACAGCCAATGAACAGTCAGTTCTTGAGCATCTCAAAAATTGCAGTTTCTACTATACTGTAGCTAGCATATGCAAAAAAAAGTGGTCCAAGAAAGGACAACTAGTGAACTGATGACATGGTTATAGGGCTCACTGGTGTTCCCAAGGACAGAAGTCTAGCCCATCTGGTCTGATCCCACAGAAGAGCTACTACAAACACAAACTTAAAGTGTTCCGGGGGAAAAATAGACTACTGTGCATGCACTGTCCTGGCCCTTACTTTAAGGCTGATAACAAATAGCCACGGATCAAAATGTTCATGCTGAGCCCTGACCACCACCGCAAGTGCCCACAGTTGTGATGTGGCATCATAACTGGACAACGTAAGAAGATGGTCTGATGGATCATATCTTCATTTACTTCATAAATGAAAATTCTATTTTTACACATACCACCAACCTACAGATTGTTGCAGACCTATTATACCCCTTCATAGCCACATTATTAATTGACATAAGGGGATTTAAGTGATCTGCTGCTAACATATTGGTGCCAGATACCCCAAGACACCTTCAGAATTCAGGTGGAGTCCTTTGTGGATCAGAGCTGTCAGTTAGATGGCTTTAATGTTTTGGCTGATCAAGGTATGTGCAGCTGCATGGGAATGAAAATGCACAATGCACTATGTGTGTGTTATACATGTGCTACTATGCATGCACAGAGAAATATGACATGTAAAAGCAAATAAATTGCAATATGCAGAATGTATGGAAACCAGAACACATTAAGGTACATACCTCCAAACCAAACTATTTACATTATATTGACCTTAATGGCAGCATCCGCATACAAAAAGATGTGGGCTGACCACACAAACCTAGTAATGGAAATGCAAACACCTCCACATACATATTGTTGCCCTGTATTGTGTCTATGTTGTACTGCAATGAATAAAGAAGGAAAGGGAGGAAACAACTGATGATCAAAAAGCATACTTACTCATACAGTACATCAGGTTCATCTGGGCTCTTATTCTCATATTGTAAAAGTTCAAGAAAACTTTGCATGTACCTGTAAGGAAGTTAAAATACAATGGCATCAATTCAATCTTGTTTAGGAATTACGGCCGGTCCAGACTTGAGCAGATGCAAAATGGACATGGTGCAGATGCGATCCGTCCATTTTGCATCCGCTTCCTACGGTGAGCAGAGTCTCAAGGAGGGGTGCTGTCCTGGGAGACGTCCTGGGAAAAATAAAATGCCCTGAACAGGTACTTTTTTTTAACAAATGTGAACTGGCTCTGACATGTGAAATTGTTATTAGTTTGGTGCAGAGATTTGTCATATATGCTTTTTAGCTCAGATTAATGTGGCAAGATTTAGTCAGCATAGTGTTTATGATTCTATTTCCATTTGTTATGTTACCATGCACACAAAGTGCATCGCTACCAGATTAGTGATTAGGAAGAGCAAGCTCTTCTCTCCCCTTGGCTGACCTACTATGTTGTCTTATCACATGATGTACACTGTCCAATTAGAGGACTGGGAAATAATTCCCAACTGCAATGTTACAGGGAACCCAAGGTGAGAGACATATGGAGGTGGGCATATTCATTTCCTTTTAATTAATGCATATTGTCAGGCTGTCCTGCTGATTGGAAATATATACAAAAAGGAGGAGCATTCCAAGTGTTATACAGCTTTATTAAAGATCTGTTAACAGTTAAAAGTTCCAGTTACTAGAAGGAAGTTGATAAGCAGTTAGCAAGGGTGAATGCCTGTTGGCAGAGTCTGCCCCCTTCTACGGTGCTGTAGCCAGCAGCACTGGTGGTCCTAGATGCTTAACAAACAAAGAAGCAGGCAGCAGAACTTGGTGTGCCAGTGACATAGCTGTGCGTTTCGGCTTTCCAGGTCTTTGTCAGGTACACCACGCTCCTCCTCTTTGTATATACTGCCTCACAGTTACCTCACAGCCGATGTAGTGTCAGAATGGGCAGCCCCGCATGCGCAGTAGGAGCCTGTGTCCCATTAAATTGTGCAGCCACGTAAAACGTCCTAAATATCTCCGCTTCCGCACCACGTACACCCCCAAAATTTTCAGGGGAGGGAGGGGACCCCCAGATCTAGCTCTGTGCCGAATTGCAGCCCCCGAGCCCCGCTGGTTCCCGAGACTGATTGCAGCAAACCTATCTCGGGAACTAGTGGGGCTAGGGGGCTGCAATTCGACACAGAGCTATGAAAATTTCGGGAGTGTACGTGGTGCGGAAGCGGAGAGATTTCAGGTAAATAATGTCTAACTTCCCACTGAGCATGCGCGATACTCAGTGAGGAAGGCTGCTTCCGGGCTGCAATATCTGACATTACACCGGATTAGAGGAGCAGTACAGAGAGAGTGCGTTTACCAACTGTGCCTACATCATTCGCATTATCACATTTTCTACCTGCTGATCCTCTGCCTTTAATACTTTTAGCCATAGATCCTGAACAAGTATGCTGTACAGATCATAGGTTTCTGAGGAATATCCGACAAGATTAGCTATATTATGCTTGCTTCAGGTGTATGAATTAGACACTACTGATGCCAATTCAGCAGGAAAAGGCAACATTTTTTTGTTAACTGGCTGCCCTAACTTGTCAGGAATATGTGAAAGCTGCTCACTGTGCTGCGTAATATGTTGGTGCTTTATAATAAAATAAATCTGCTAATAATAATAATAATAACAATAACAGGAAGGCCACTAAGGATCAGTAAAGCCAGCAGCATCTTCATGTGGACATTATTTACACAGTAACTTCTAACTGTAGGTATATTATCTTCAGCTTACCAGGACCGTACTAGCTTCACTGATGGTCTTTGGAGTAAATTTTCAGGCAGGAGATTGACCTCTTTGAGTGTGTTTGCAATTCGTACTGGTAGTTCCTTCCTCAAGAAAAGGTATGATGTTTTCTCACAAGCATTGTTCCTCCCTGAAGGAAAATACATACAGTATTAGATAATTATATTTGTCATTGCAAAAAACTAGTCTGTAACTATGATAGAGAGATTAAGACAGGATGTTAACATCTTTAACTGGTATTCAGTCGTCTCAATTAGTTTTAAATAGTTTAAACTGGAAACTCCAGTCATAGAAATCTGACAGCTGTCATCACCAACAGGCTGATTCCAAAAGCATTATTACATGTACTTGATTAGATCCTGTAAATAACACCAACAATTCCTGCGTACAAATTCTGATCCTGCTGCCTGACCCAAAACACTCCTTACATAGCTTCTGATTGGAGCAGGTCAGGACTAGTTTTACCTAATATCATAACTGATTGTTTTTACATAATCCCTTAATGAAAATGTATTGTTGCCTCACTTGAACCCTGAATAATTACCTCTTAAGCAGACTGGCATAGGAGGACTTAAAGCAGGCATGGGCAAACTCGGTCCTCCAGCTGTTACAGAACTACAAGTCCCACAATGCATTTGCCTTTATGAGTCATGACTGTGGCTGTTAGACTCCTGCAATGCATTGTGGGACTTGTAGTTACTTAACAGTTGGAGGGCCAAGTTTGCCCAGGCCTGACTTAAAGTATTCTTCTTGTCACAAAATGAGCAGCATATAAACTGTTGTAATAATCCAAACCTGGTTTGTGCTGTTGTCCGTCCAATAAAGCTATGTATACATGTATGTATGTATGTACCTGGCAGGGATTAGGACTCAATCCCTCAGGTGACAGCACAGCAATGGCGCTCTACAGATGCAACAACAAGCGGTGCACAATAGTGTAGCTTACTGAGAGCAGGGTCGTGGGGAGAACAATGCGCTCATTGTTCGCTCTAGCGTCGGGGATCGCTAAAGATCCTTCAGAATAAGCAAACAAATGGGCTTATACAATGGTTCTCTGCGTGTTCTGCAGTATAGAAGACTATGCTGTACATAAATATTTAAAATAAATAAATAATAATAATAATAATAATTAGGGGGTGGGAGAAGAAGAGTTTGAAAGATACGAGTTAAAAATAAGCAAAAATGAAGCCCTATAATAATGATTGGTAAAACATGACTGGCAAAAAAAGGTAAACATGTGTGCAAAGACAACATGCACCATTGTCCAGACACTAGGCCTAGAACAATTGCTGTCCCTGTAGGTAACAAGGTTTGGTTGTGGTGGATATCCATTCTTCTACGCCTAGTGGTGCACTGGTGCTTGACAGTTAAAGGGAAACCGTGACCAAAGATTGAACTTCATCCCCGTCAGAAGAAATCTTTTCCTTTTCTCAAACGGATCATCAGGGGGCTCTGTATGGCTGATATTGTGTTAAAACCATGGACCATGGTTCTGACATCACACTGTGGAAACCTTGTTGCATTGTGGGAAATAACAGCTGTTTACAACTACCAAAAAAGCAAGCAGCAGCTACCTCTACTAATATCACCTGCCAGCAGTAAAAATGTCACCATTTGATAAATGTCTGAATGTAAATCATGGAGAGGAAACATTTTACAATGGACAAACACTGACTAAATCATCTATACATAATTATTGTAAACATTAAAAACTTTTGCTCATTGTTATTTTCACTGGAGTTCCTCTTTAAGAGAAATAATGCTAAAAGATGGAAGTGTGGACAGCAGAGGAATAAGAAGTTAGAATGACAAAGGATTCATAGGTGTAGAGATGCAGGGTGAATGATTAGGAAGTGGTGGTAGATAAGGTGTGACATGGAGGATGTCTTATGCTGGGCATACATGGGTCGATCCGGCGGCCGATTAGCCGCCGGATTGATCCCCGCCGCGTCCCCGCTTGTCCGCGCGGATCGATTACCGCTCGCCCCCGCCGGCGCTTCCTTATCAGCGCTCGATTCCCTGCCATTGTCCGCAGGCGGGAATCGAGCGGGCGTCGAGCGGCTTGATCGGGCCAGCTGAATATTATCAGCTGGCCGATACACGGTACAGAAACATACCGTGTATCCCCAGCATTAGAGAACAATACGAGTATTGGAGAGTGGCTCACTGAGGGTCTTTATTTTAACGGCTGATAACTTTTCTGGGGAAACCCAGAACTGTGGAAGCGAGGACATGGGGTCCATTTGGGATTTCTTGCAAATTACATGTAATAGGAGCTTTAAGCTAATTAATGATCTTTTTTCCTGACTTTTTACAGGCCTTTTCTGGTAGAATAATCTACAATATGTGGGAACTCCCATGCCCCAAAGTGGGTAAAGCTTGACAACATTTTCATGCATCCACTCTTCTTGGTATCCTTTGGTCACGCTTCGGCAGCCTGACAACTCAAGGATAAAAGCATTACAACCTTCAACACCTTCAAGCAATGGAAAGCCTCCCGCTTCTTAGCCCCCTTCCACTCCCAACCGTCTGTAATGACTGATCTGTTCCAGAACCTTGATTTTCCTGAAGGCCTCCATGCCCAGAATTTTGCATGGTGCCTCCTGAAGGGCTTTTCTGGCCGTTGGCCTATTCTGGTACATGGGGCAATTCCCTTACGGTCCCAATTTTTGAAGCTGACCCAACCCACCCCCAGTGAATGGCTCAGAACCCATCAGCTATATCATTTCATCTCAGGCCTTTCCAAACCAGGTAAATCTATCCAACCCTCCCACTTCAGAAACCTTTTCCTACAAGACCCAAAGCAGAAGGGGTCCTTTTCCTTTCTCTAAGGCTCCCTATGCTGGACTTTTCATTTGGTTTAGCACTGTTATTGGCCTGATGAAGCGGGCTCAGACCCGCAAAAGATTTTTCGTCATTTAGTTAAGCTACTTCATTTCTTTATCGATTTTAAACTGTTTGTAAACATTTTTATCACACATTAGGGCACCTCTTTTACCTAATTATTGCTAACGTAACGCTATGTGTGTGGTTCCACTTGAGGGATGTGATTTTTTTTTTAAATTCCCCATAGCAATACATTAGCCCTCAATACACAACAAGTGGGTCCCCGGCCTCAGTGAAGCATGGAAACCACCAATATAGAGGTGTCTGTTAGACTACTGCACTGTGTATAATTAGTTTCTCATAGGCTAAACAAAATAGCTAGTTCTAGAAACCCTTTATGTTTCCAGGGGTGCCAGGTTCCATATCCTACTCAACCCTAGAATCCTTGCTAGGTCTAAAACTTGATTCCATCCCTTATGCTCGGCACAAGGTGACCCAATTTATAGTTGCAGCTGTTTCATGTTGCAGCTAACTGGAACTCCCCATATCTATCTCACTCCAAAGTGATTGAAATAAACTTAATCATACTCTCATATGCAAATGCATAAACACCATCATTAATGAACTAAGCCACCACTTCAAGAAGGTGTGGGCCCCCTGGATCTATCACGGCCTCTCCAGAGGCTTGCAAACACAAAATTGAGTTATGACCTGCTTCCCCATCCTTCTTACGTACCCATGGGGATAATAACCAGACACTGGCTATATTAGAAGAGAAGGGACCTAGCACCATTTTCAGTAATTCAAGTCGCTACTTGCCCTACTTGCTGTATTTCAACTTATGCTTTAAAGCAGGAGGATCAGCCATACTAGGCCAGGGAAAAAACACATATATAAGTAGATAAATACTTGATCTACTTACATAACACATGTATTGTACTGTCCACATTTTGATTTCAGTGAATGTTATGTAGTAAATGAAGAGAATTCTGTTCCTGGTGGGGGCCATGTCTTTTGCCCACAGTTTAGGCTAACTCGTGATGTCATTTTTGCCATTTACTTTTTTTATTTTCTCCTCCAATCGCTGAGTCACCCCAGCCTTGCTTGTAAACACAAGTGAGCAGGGGATCAGGTTTCAGATAAGCAGCTGGCAGGGAAATAAAGGGAATAGGAGGAATATATTATAGATAAAAAGAACCACCAGCATGAAACTGTTTGGCACTGACTACTAAAGGGCCAGTGCTCCTTAAGTATGTGATAACTCCAAATCATAACAGCAGAAAAAGTTTTGAAAGTTTTGAATGCAGGATTAGCATCTTTATCACTTAATAGACTCAGACCAGTTGCTGTTGAAATTAAATTTTTATTTCAACAGCTTTAAATAAAAGAGCTTTAATTACTGAAGATGGTGCTGGGTCCCTTCTTTTTGCATCCTTGCTGCTGTTCCTGGGGACAGAGGGACAACGGCCATAGCACATCGCTCTTGGATGGTCGGGTACTGCCTAATACTCTTTTGCTCCAGTCATTGCCTATGGACACCGGAAATTTTCACCTAAGACTTTTTTATAGTATAATGTTTAACTGTATCCCATCGCCATAACTCAAACACTTAATGTGATAATCTTGAAATCTTAATACCTCCTTTGACTGATTAAGCTGCAAATTATTTTTACCTTATCCTATTGTACTTGTTGTATCATGAACTATTATATGTGGAGACGATGTTGGGCCTCCATAATTGTATGTACTTCTTTTATAATTTGACAATCTGGCACTTTGTGCCTCATAAAAGTATTTTGAAACTAACAAATAAGCTACATACATTCAGTTGGCAGTTAGAGGACATCAGTCAACCATTAGTGTGTGTTCCTCTATCTGTATAGTCTTCCCCATTCCCTCTCCATAAGAATGAACAGGCACAATCTAAAAGACCAAGCTTTCAAGTCTACATGCTGCATGACTGTAATTTGTACATACAAAAACAATCTATTAATTATGCCAGCCAATACAGGGTTAACAGTATTAGGGGGGAAAAACATTTATCAGTTTCAGCTGTGGCACAGATTTTCTTGAGTGCAACATTTTGATTGGGGCTCAGTAAAACAAAAACTTGGAAGACAAAGCAGAAGAAAAAAAAATCAGATCTAAAAAGATCCGCATTTCAACAACACACAAAAACAATAATAGTGGTCAGGTGAGGAATACATAATCTGCTGCACATTCTACCACACAGCTGTTTATAACAATGCAGATATCGACATAAAAATGCAATAAAATAAGCTTCGCATTACTATACAAAATAACCATAATTTGCTTTACATATGTAAATGGACTTTCACAATAAGTCCAATTTTAATAGCCGACTTGACCACAGCATAAACACTCACTCTAACCCACATTGCACTTACATTATTAAATACCAATTGCTTCCAACAGCAAAGCAATTACCTTGACATTATAGCCGTCCTTGGAATCAAACTCTCAGATTAAAGTATTTACTAAACAAGTCTAATTCTGGATGGATTTTTATAATGTTAGCAAAATCCACCTCTTTTCTTCTGCTAATGAAGGGTTTCTTTCACTCAAAGCTTTTAAAGGAAGTCTGACACTCTGCGCCTAATACAATATAATGTGAAATGTTTCCTGCCTAAAATGATTTCTGTTAGTTTACATTGTTATACAGACTGCTTAGTCTTACTCACTTTCGAAGAGAAGGAGGTGTCAACAATATTTCAAAGTCACATGACCAGTTGTAGTGCAATTCCACTTTTGTTGGAAAGAAATATTAACAACTCTTACCAGAATAACTAAGGTATATACATTCCAGATCTGTGTGGTCTGTAGGATTTGTTTGGCTGACAGATGTACGTTAGGTAGATTACATTTGGTGTGGGTATACACATGGGCTGTGAGCAGGCATTTGGCACAAATAACTCTGAAGCTATGAGCAGCAGTATCTGCATGAACAAATTACTCATGACTGTACATAGAAAGACTGGGATACAAAAATTAATTTTTTTTGAGCAGGCCTATTAACCAAATAGTGAATTGTTGCAGATACTGCAAGGAGGCATAAAACTATATCCTCTAAAGTTTTGTTTCAGAAATGAACCTCAGAGAGCTTCCTTACATTCTCTATAGCATTAAATGGAGCTTGTATTGAAAAGCCCATTTATTATAAGTGTGAAAGTTTGTTGTGCTCTGGAGAAATTGGTTGGATGCACAATTTGTGCTGTTCCCTTTGTAAAGGTGCCCATTAATGATACAGTCTTGATTGTACAAACTTACCACATCTATCTAATGTGAGGGACTGCCTAAAGCAGTGGTCCTCAAACTAAGGCCCGCGGGCCGAATGCGGCCCCCTGAGGCTTTTTCGATCGCCCCCCCCCACTCTCAAAATCTATTACTTGTAGATGCGGTCCCCTGCACCTTTAAATATCTGCGACCCACATACAGAATAGCAGTGCTGGCACCACCGATCCACATGGGTCACATTGGACTGCAGGTTGGCACCTGGGTATGCTTCACTGTCTGTAGCAAAAGATGTTCTTCGGGCGCCACATGAATGGCGTTCTCCTCTGTGTTGCAGGACATACTATATGCACATGTTGTGTTGGGGGGCATACATCGGATTTGGTTAAATGGGAGACATAAGGGCTGCACGTTAACAGGTAATAGTTTACACTACCTAGGCTCAATGTAATGTTTTCAACATTTTATGTATACTCTGGACCCCCAGCAGTCTGAAGTATGTTGACCTGGCCCTTGACCGAAAAAGT